>NW_016806456.1:2904411-2916138 GCF_001698545.2 Rhinopithecus bieti
CCACAGAGATAGGTCTTGAAAAAGCACAGAACATGTTCTAAAATGACAAATTATCCAGTGTTTCAGTTAATAGACTTTTATAACCTGGTGACCTCTCCCATTTTCACTATTTTCATATCACCCCATCAATATCTTATACTTCGATCATTTGATGTTGGTCATTGTGCAGAACAAATCTTTCAACATTTCTTCCCCAGTTCATTCATTTGTTCACTTTATTTAAAAGTAGTTTTCTTCTGTGTGGTTAGCACTAGAAATGCAAAAATACAAGACACTGCTCTTGCTTTCAAGGAGTTTACAGCTCATTTGATAAATCACATATGTAGTATATATAATTACCACATACTGGCCAGGCCTGGTGGCTCACGCCTGTAATCCCAGCACTTTGGGAGGCCGAGGTGGGCAGATCATGAGGTCAGGAGTTCAAGACTAGCCTGGTCAACATAGTGAAACCCTGTCTCTACTAAAAATACAAAAAAAAAAAAATTAGCTGGGTACAGTGGCGGGCACCTGTAGTCCCAGCTACTTGGGAGGCTGAGGCAGAAGGATCGCTTGAACCCAGGAGGTGGAGGTTGCAGTGAGCTGAGATCACGCCACCACACTCCAGCCTGGGCGACAGAGACCCCATCTCAAAAAATAAAATAAAATAACCATATAGTATATTCCAAAGACTATTATAAAATTATATACAAAGTGCCATGGTACCATGTAAGAGACTAATTTTCTTCATGGAAAGGACCATGTTTGTCCTGCTAAGGAGTTTAGACCTCATTTTTCATTCAATAAAGTTTTTTGGTTTTGGTGTGTTTTGCTTTGTTTTGGGTTTTTGTTTTGTTTTCCAATGCGGTCTCAGTTTGTCATCCAGGTTGGAGTGTAGTGGCATGATCTCAGCTCACTGAAGCCTTGACTTCCCAGGCTCAAACCATCCCACCTCAGGCTCCTGCATAACTGGTACTACAGGTGCATGCCACCACACTTGGCTAATATCTGTATTTTTTCTGTAGAGTCGATGTTTCACCATGTTATCCAGGCTGGACTCAAACTCCTGAGCTTAAGCAATCTGTCTGCCTCAGCTTACCAAAGTGATGGTATTACAGGCAGGAGTCATCATGCCTGGCCTCAATAAAGTTTTTAACCAGGTGTGTGCCAAGATTTTAGAAGGACATCTATGTTTTAGAAAGACAATTTTGATGGCAGTAGAGAGGATGGAATTGGTGGAAGGTGTGTTGGCAATGGCATGTTGAATGAAGAGGACAAAATACAGAGATATTTATTGGGTAGAATCTATAGGACCTGGTGATAAACTGCATGGGCAGAAAAGAATTATTATTCAACTTCTGGATTTCTGGAAGGTATATGATGGCATCATTAACCAAGGTAGGAAATATAGGAAGAGGATCCAGGTGTTCTGTGGAGAAGATAATAAAATAAATTCAGTTTTAAACTTATTGAATTTGAATTGCCTTTGGTTACACAGTCGAAGGATCTGTCACCTAGATGATTGTAAATATATAACTGAAGTTCCCAGAGAGAAATTTCAGCTGGAAATACACATTCTGGAAACACTGGTGTTCATGGGCTAAACTCACGGTATTGAAGGCAATCGCCTAAAGAGCTTGGAAAGTAGAAAAGGCAGCCAAGAGCCAGATGTGGTGGCCCATGCCTATAATCCCAGCAATTTGGGAGGCTGAGGTGGGTGGATCACCTGATCTAAGGAGTTCAAGACCAGCCAGGCCGATATGGTGAAACCCCACCTCTACTAAAAATACAAAAAGTTAGCCAGTCGTGGTGGTGGGCACCTGTAATCCCAGCTACTCAGGAGGCTGAGGTAGGACAATCACTTGAACCTGGGAGGCAGAGGTTGCACTGAGCCTACGTTGCACCATTGCACTCCAGCCTGGGCAACAAAAGCGAGACTCAATCTCAAAAAAAAAAAAAAAAAGGAGAAGGTCATAGAAGGAGATTTTCAAGGAGATAGAATTAACATAGACAAAAAAATAAATGCAGATATCAAATGAGAGAATAAAAATCAGACCTCACGTTTGTCAGTTAGGAGATTATTAATTGACTAAGCAGCTCCAGGGAGGTGCCACAGGATGGAATCCTGCTGTAGTATATTGAGGGATAAAAGAGAGATGAGGGAACGAACAGCAAAAGGGTGAACTAGATGCACCAAAAGTTTGAAAGCAAAGAGCAGCAAAGAAACTTATTTTTATAAGGATGGAAGTGAAGCAGGATCCACATCGTTCCATTCTAATCAAGTTGTGCTCTCTGGATTTTATTCTGTCTAATCGTAAAAAAAGGATTTTTCATTCTCCCCGTGGTTTCTGCAGCTGCTTTCACTGCAGCATGTCAGAAAAGGAGAAGCTACTTTGAAGGGCCAAGGAGAAGACCTAGAACAAACACAGCTTGTCAACTTCAGCAACCCAAGAGACTCTGGAGTTACCACCTCACTTATTACATTCAATGGACCAAATCCCCCTTCAATTCTCAAAGGGGTCATTGGTCAAAAAATGTATAACATTTTTCAAGGTAAGTGAAAGTCAGCTAATTATTAATGAAGGCAACCAAAAAAGAGAGAAGTATATGTTTTTTATTTATAGAAACCTTCCCTTTATGACACAATATGAATCTATGAACATAAAAATCTTAGATTCAATATTCTCATTATTTATCAAGACATATCTAAGAATCAGGATCTAAACATAAATTTCCACATTGGCAGGCCAAATGACAAAACTTAGGGTTCCAAAAGGCAGAAGAGTGCCATTGAATAGCTTTGTAATTAGCTCTCTGGTGGGTAGATCTGGGCATCGTAGAAGAGCTTCACCAATCAATCTCAAGTATCAGAAAGAACACAGAAAACAGAAGCAAAACTCCAAAGAATATCATACTCCATGTAAAGAGGTCTTACCAAGAGTTATTCTTGTTTTTTCACCTTTTGGTGAAAATATAAAAGATGCATAGAAAAATATGAAAAAAAGACAGGGATAGTATCCCTAATCCCAGTGCCCTAGCACAGTAATTATTATAGTGCTTCTCTTTAATAACAATAGAAACAACAGCAATTCATTACATTCCTTTATTTCAAAAACATTTGCCAGGCATTTATCTTGTGCCAGAGTCTGTTTTAGAGGCTAGCAAACTCAACAAACCCTTTCTTGGCCTTGGGCACCTCACATTCTAAATGGAAAACAGACATTGAACAACTAAATACATACGTATTTGACTATAACTGGAACTGATGGCATGAAAAAGAAGCATAGGGTATTAAGAAAGCACATAATAGGGTCTTGATTGCCTGCTAAAGCCTTACTCCTCATAATGTCCCCAAGTTCTCTATCTTTATAAGGACCTCTTTTCTTTACCACCTGAATAAAACAATTTAAGCTTCTTTCTTCATATGATGGCAAATCCTTTCTCTGCATCAACTGAGAAGTTCTGGGGCAGGTGCTGACAAGTCATGGTTGTCTTCTGTCAGCCCAAGTTTTACCTAAATTACCTTGGGGCGCCTCTCATGCAGCTTCAGCTGTCTTTGATTTCTCCATAATTATATAAGACGAACCCTTTATTCTCCAAGGCAGCCTTTATACAAGGTTAACTCTTAGTTAGCCACTAACACAGCCATATTAGTCAGGGTTCTCTACAGGAACAGAACTAATAGGATGGATATATAAAGGAGAGTTTATTAAGTATTACCTCACACAATCACAAGGTCCCACCATAGGTTGCTGCAAGCTGAGGAGCAAGGAGAGCCGGTCTGAGTCGCAAAACTGGAGAACTTGAGCCATGTTTGCGGGCAGGAAGCATCCAGCACAGGAGAAAGATGTAGCCTGGGAGTCTAGGTCAGTCTAATCTTTTCATGTTTTTCTGCCTGCTTTATATTCCAGTCATGCTGGTAGCTGATTAGCTGGTGCCCACCCAGATTAAGGATGGGTCTGCCTTTTCTAGCTCACTGACTCAAATGTTAATCTCCTTTGGCAACACCCTCACAGACACACCCAGGATCAATACTTTGAATCCTTCAATCCAATCAAGTTGACACTCAGTATTAACCATCATAACATCTCTATTAATGTTTTGAGATAGGCAAAGGGAGAAAAGGAGAAAGAGGAATAGCAGAAGAAATTTAAAACAGGATACATTGTCTATCACACATCCTTTCATCAGCCACACACACACATGCCTTGTCTGAGGTATTCTCCTACTGGGGTCCTCCTCTCTCACTAGACTCTTACCTTCTGTTATCTTCCTAGGTCCCGCATTTACTCAGAACCAGGTCCTTCCTTCCATTTCCTCTCCTCTTCCCAATGTCAAGGTTCCTTACAAACTACTGATCAGGCATGCACTCTGAAGATACCAAAATGGAATCTACAGCAGAACAATGTCTCTATCATTCACACTATGATGCAGAAAAGTTTAGTTTCCTTAAACTACACTTCCTTATCACATCACCGCACATTATCTTGACTTTCATAGCAGAAGTTTCATTAATATGGCTTCTAAACAAAAGACTGAGTTTATTCTTGAGAATAATTCCTCAGTACCCTGCGAATGCAGAAGTAGCTCCAGTCATTTTAGTGTTGTTGTTCTTTAATAGTAGTTCTTCCTTTCAGCTACAAAATGTATCAGTGGGTAAAATAAGCTCTTTATAAGCTGGGTAGTAGTATGGTCAGGTTACAAATTTAAAAGTTATTCTAATCTAAACCCTAGGCAAAGATGAAGACATAAAAATTCCCAACCCAGAGTCACATTTCGTTGTGAAAAAAGAAAAATGAAAGCACTCTAAATAGCCAACAATATAAAAATGATTAAATACATTATGGTAATATTATTAGATGGAATATTACATAGCCATTAAAATGATGTTCATTTGGAATTTTGATAAAGAAAATGCATTTGATATAACGTTAAGTCAAACAAAGCACATTTCTGAATATATGGAAATCTCAAATATTCAAAATGTAGTTGGCTCTAGGTCCTAAAAAAAACTGAGAAGTAACTAGTGCAACTGGCTTTTTCCCAGCTCCCAAAATTAACCACAGAGAAACTATTAAATAAGAGAGGAACTAATAAATAAGAGAGGAAATCAAGCCTCTGAGGCACTGCCTAAATACTGTCAGAGCCCCGTGGGGAGCCTGGAAAATGAAATAATCTTGGGAAGGAGAAGGCTAGAGGATGATGCCATGTTGGGCTAGATAGCCCAGGTATGGCAGAGAGTAAGATAGAAGACAACTTTTACTTTCTGCTCCAGCCTTTCCTCAGAATTGTCTTGATAGAATCACAGCTGCCCTGAGAGATAAAATTCAGTGTCTGCAGGACTGTATCAGGGAAGCCCCAAAGCCCTGCTGGGATAAAGGACCAAGGAAAGAGGTAGAGACAGGTCATCAGCCTTCCCTGCCCCAACCCAAAGATTGGTAGATTAAATCTAATGCAATAGCTTTCAAAATGTTTGATCATTATGAGCAGTAAGGAATATGTTTATTCCTGGTACACACCTTTTTTGGTATGTATATACAGAGCTGAAACAAAAGTTTCACTAAACAATACTTACATTAATGAATTGTGATGTACTCTGATATTTCATTCTATTCAATTCTACTTCATTTTTTAAAATAGTGGCTATATCCCCATTAAATATGCAGCTTGAAAACCACTGATCTAATGAGATTTTCCTCTTCCCGGTGTTATTTCTACCAAATATAACTTAAGGGAAAATCCCTGACCATAAATGTTGCTTGATAGAGTGGTGACAAAAAGGACATAAACAGTTTACTTCTCTTCCTCCCTGTAGTCACCAGGAGAAACACAGCATATGGCTTCAGTATTGGCCTTCTCCTTCATATACATTAGTATATGAGTAGTTGATATTCCTAGGAAAACATGAACTCATAAGCCAAAGCTAGTAGACATTGGAAGTGGACAGTATTTTTTTTTTTTAAATTAACAAGCAGCACTCTATGCCAATTATTATGTAATTATGTATATGCAAATAAACATTTTAAGTTAAGCATTATATTCTCAAAAAGAAATGAGAATCATAAATATAATCAAAGGAAGTATTGACCACAAAAAATATAACGAAGAACATAAATAGATGGAATAAATTGTACAGTGGATATTGCTGATCAATAAGTTAATGAAGTGTAAGATATGACTGAGAAAACCAGAGGGCAGACAAAAAAAGATAATGACAGAAAATCTAAGCAACTTAGATATGAGAACTAGAAACACTAACATCCACATACTAGAAGCCTCAGAAAAAAATTGGAAAAAAAATAAGGGAAGAAATATGACAAGAAATAAAGAAGATAAAATCTTCCAAAGTTCAAAAAAAAAAAAAAGAAAGAAAAGACACGTTTAACTTAAAGGCTTCAAAGTGCCAAACAGGATATAGAAAAACGCACACTGACACATATTAAAATAAATTTTAGATCATCAAAGACAAGAGAAAATTTGATAGATCAACAGATTTTTTTTTTAAGATTTCAAAAAGGAGCTACAGATTGCCAACAAAAGAAAAAGAATCATCATGAAATATTTGCCCGTGCTTATTCACAATAGCAAAGACATGAAATCAACCTAAATGCCCATCAATGATAGACTGGATAAAGAAAATGTGGTACATATACACCACGGGATACTATGCAGCCATAAAAAGGAATGAGATCATGTCCTTTGCAGGGACATGGATGGAGCTGGAAGCCATTATCCTCAGCAAACCAACACAGGAAGAGAAAACCAAAAATATCATATCCTCACTTATGGACGTTGAACAATGAGAACACAGGGACACAGGGAAGGGAACAACACACACTGGGGCCTGTCAAAAAAAAGCAGGGAGAGGGAGATCATCAGGATAAACAGCTAATGCATGTGAGGCTTAATACCTAAGTGATGAGTTGATAGGTGCAGCAAACCACCAAGGCACATGTTTACCTGTCTACCAAACCTGCATGTCCACTTGTATCCTGGAACTTAAAATTAAACTCAAAAAAATAAAAATAAAATGAAATCAAAAAAAAGAAAAGAAAAGAATCATAGTGATATTGCAATTCTCAAGGACAAACACTGGATGCAAGAAGACAATGATTCATCACTTTCACATCAAAAAAACTGACTAGTTTTGTCCATCTGAAGTATCATTTAAAAGGTGAAGACCACAACAGTTGGCTTCATGAATGTATGAACCTAACAGCACGGTCTCAAACTATAAAATGCAGCAACTGATGGAACTAGAGAAGGAAGTAGATAAATAGACAAATGTGGTGGAAGATTTGGGAGATTTTAAATACCTTCTCCTCAAAAAGCCAAAAAGTAGTCAGATATGCAGAAGATATAAATAGCATAATTTAAAGCTTGTATTTTTAGATATAGAGAGATCTTTCACACTATAAGGAATACTTTCATTTCAAGCATATATACAACATTTACATAGATGTACCATATAGTAGGCGACCAAAATAAATTCAGTAAATTCCAAATAATTAGTATCATACAGACCACAAGGCAGTAAAATTTTAAATGAACAACAAAGGTATAATATACAGAATTCCACGTGACCCCAGTCTCCTCTGCCTCTACTGCTTTCAGAATCCACAGACTACAGAGGAAAAGGATTTTCAAAAATTGAGAAAAGAAATAGCAGAATTCCTATCAGGGAATTCACCTGCTCCCTTCTTGAGTTGCCACTGCAGCTTGTCTCACAGTAAGGGTACATGTTTATCTGTTTTCTGATTACATGTAGGTGCTTTTGTTCAGAGAATGCATATCATAACTCAGACTATTTCTGTTTGAGCTACATGCACTTGCCTTCTCTGACCTCGCCTACTATACGGCAGACTCTTTATCCCTCTGCTCTCACTTTTTTGCTGTAGTCTGCATCTGGAAGTTTCACATGTCTACCCATTGCTCATCAGGTGCCTGTTTTCCATGATGCACCCATGAAGCCTGGCATGTGAGGAGGACCTGGCTCAAGGTACCATCTGGGAGTCCGCAGCATTGTAACCAATTAATACTCTGTCAAGGACCTAAAATCTGTAGCTATAGATAGGCAAACCATACAATTTATCAGCCAAACCAAGACACTTCCAGATGAGAAGCTAGAATTGGAGATAAAATCCAGGATTATTTTAGCTGGAAACATTCCTCATCACTCTAGACAGAGATAACTTGTAGCTGGAAAGCCTCTGTGGGTAGCATTTGATCGCTCCTTGAAGAATTTTTACAAATTTGAAGGAAATTTCCTGGCTAATGTTTTTTCATAATTGGATAATTTAAATAAGAATGGATTAAAATTATAAATTCCCAGGCTATATTAGTGTGATCACTGAAATTTTGTCAGGAACATTTTGATTAAACTGAGATATGATCTGAATCTGTTTACAGTCTTTAGACACCCTGGTAGAACAAGGATGATCTTATTCATGAGGAAAACTTAAGGAAAGAAGTTGAAAAAAATTTTTGGAACAATAACTAGTGCCAAGATGATGCTGGTGGATCTGTCTCCTCTCTCAGGACTCCAAACCATGATTGAGATGACCTGGCACATTGTGGGCTCAAATATGTTGCCTTGGGTCACAGGGAAGAAGAAAAAAAACGATTGCCTTATGAACCAGTGCATCCAGAGATGGCAGAAATGAGAGCACTCCCTGCCAAAGCACTTGCATAGTCTCAGGGAAGTTTTCCATAATCAGCTAGTTCATGAGAGAGCAAATCTCTGGTGCTAAAACCTAGGAGATTAAGCCTTTTTTTTTTTTTTTTTTGAGACAGAGTCTCACTCTGTTGCCCAGGCTGGAGTGCAGTGGCCCGATCTCGGCTCACTGCAAACTCCACCTCCTGGGTTCACGCCATTCTCCTGCCTCAGCCTCCCGAGTAGCTGGGACTACAGGTGCCCACCACCACGTCCGGCTAATTTTTTGTATTTTTAGTAGAGACGGGGTTTCACCATGTTAGCCAGGATGGTCTTGATCTCCTGACCTCATGATCCGCCCACCTCTGCCTCCCAAAGTGCTGGGATTACAGGCGTGAGCCACCACGCCCGGCCAAGATTTCAAGACTTCTAGGAAATGTTAATGCCAAATGCTAGTCTCACCTATGCCCAACCTTTTGCTCCCTGGATCCAACTGGCAATGCTCCAGTTTCTCTGATGACCTCTTTGCAACCCACAGAGTGTCAAGGTTCCCACCACGTGCAGAACTTTGCAGCTCATCCCCCCCATAATTTTTCTCTCATATATTTAAGACTATTGCCTCACACAAGTATGGTTCCACAGTGGGTAGCCCATATCCCACTGTACACAATCTTTGGGGACCTCCGTCTGAAGTTCATGTGCAGGGATAGGAGTTCCTGACAGTCTCAATGATGAAGGTAACATTCCCACAGGAGTTGTAAGAAATCAAAGCATGTTTCTCCCACCTATCCAAATGTTACCCTCAAGCATGGCTTGGAAATTCACAACATTGAAGGTGGAGATTGGCAACTTTGAGCCTCCACCCCAACTGGAGTCTCCTAAAGTCTTTTCCTCCAATGTGGGTTGGGTTGGGGCAGGAGTTGCACCTCCGTCTTCAAGAAACAAGTTCCGCAGAAAGTGAGCATTTTCACTATTACCTGTTAGACTAGAAAAAGCAAATCCATGGATTCATAGATTATTAGCTCATGGTTTAGAAGTCTTCCTCAATGTACTACAGACCTAACCACAAGACTCTTTAGTAAGTATTTATTTAATAAGATCAAACGGTCAATTTAAAAAAACCTGAATTTAACAATTATCAGGACCAATTTTCCAAATTATTTTGCTGGACACTATAGTAATCTTGTTTTCACCCTTATATTTTATGGTTTGAGGCTTATTTGGCATTGTTTCTATTTCATGTGTCTTATATACATACCAAATGGTCTAAATACAAGAAGCCTTTTTAAAACTTAAGTTCAGGGTAGGTGTATAGGATATATAGGTTAAATAGGTGCCATGGGGGTCAGTTGTGTCATAGGGGTTGGTTGCACAGATTATTTCATCAGCCAGATATTAAACCTAGTATCCATTAGTTATTTTTCTTGCTTCTCTTCCTCCTCCCACCCTCCACCCCCTAATAGGCCACAGGGCATTTTGCTCCCCTCTATGTGTCCATGTGTTCTCATCATTTAGCTCCCACTTATAAGTGAGAACATGTGGTATTTGGTTTTCTGCTCTTGTGTTAGTTTGCTAAGGATAATGGCCTCCAGCTCCATCTATGTCCTGCAAAGGACATCATCTCATTCTTTTTTATGACTGCATAGTATTCCATGGTGTATATGTACCACATTTTATTTTTCCAGCCTATCATTGATGGGCATTTGGGTTGATTCCATGTCTTTGCTATTGTGAATAGTGCTGCAATGAACATACACGTGTATATTCTTTATAATAGAACAATTTATATTCCTTTGGGTATATACCCAGTAATGGGATTGCTGGGTTGAATACTATTTGTCTTTAGGTCTTTGACTAATTGCCACACTGTCTTCCACAATGGTTGAATGAATTTATACTCCCACCAACAGTGTAAAAGCATTCCTTTCTCTCCACAACCTCGCCAGCATCTGTTATTTTTTGACTTTTTAATAATAGCCATTCTGACTGGTGTGAGATGGTATCTCATTGTGGTTTTGATTTGTATTTCTCTGATGATCAGTGATGTTGAGCTTTTTTCCAAATGATTGTTGGCTGCATATGTCTTCTTTTTAAAAGTGTCTGTCATATCCTTTGTTCACTTTTAATGAGATTGTTTTTCTCTTTCAGTTTAAGCTCCTTATAGGTGCTGGATGTTAGACCTTCGTCAGATGTATAGTTGCAAAAATTCTCTCCCATTCTGTAGATTAACTATTCACCCTTTCGATAGTTTCTTTAACTGTGCAGAATCTCTTTATTTTAATTAGATCCCACTTGTCAGTTTTTTTGTTATAATTGCTTCTGGCGTCTTCATCATGAAATCCTTGCCCATGTCTATCTCCAGAATGGTATTGCCTAGGTTGCCTTTCAGGGTTTATAGTTTTGGGTTTTACATTTAAGTCTTTAATCCATCCTGAGTTAATTCTTGTATATGGTGTAAGGAAGAGGCCCAGTTTCAGTTTTCTGCAGATTGCTAGCCAGTTATCCCAGCACCATTTATTGAATAGGGAGTCCTTTCCCCATTGCTTGTCAGTTTGTTGAAGATCAGATGGTTGTTGGAGTGTGGTCTTATCTCTGGGTTCTCTATTCTATTCCATTGGCCTATGTTTGCTTGTTTTTTTTTTTTTTTTTTTTTTTTTTTTTTTTTTTTTTTTTTTTTTTTTTTTTTTTTTTTTTTACCAGTGCCAAGCTGTTTTGGTTACTATAGCACTGCAGTATAGTTTGAAGTCGGGTAGCATGATGCCTCTAGCTTTGTCTTTTGCTTAGGATTGCTTTGGCTATTAGTATATAAAATCAATGTGCCGGCCGGGCGCGGTGGCTCATGCCTGTAATCCCAGCACTTTGGGAGGCCGAGGCGGGCGGATCACAAGGTCAGGCGATTGAGACCACAGTGAAACCTTGTCTCTACTAAAAATACAAAAAATTAGCCGGGCGCAGTGGTGGGCGCCTGTAGTCCCAGCTACTGGGGAGGCTGAGGCAGGGGAATGGCGTGAACCCGGGAGGCGGAGCTTGCAGTGAGCCAAGATTGCGCCACTGCACTCCAGCCTGGGCAACAGAGCGAGACTCCGTCTCAAAAA
>NW_016806456.1:2918247-2920938 GCF_001698545.2 Rhinopithecus bieti
GTATATATACACAAACACACACACATATATATACACATATATATATGTGTATATATATAGTTTATTACCTATTTATGACAAAAACTCCTAGCAAACTAGGGATAGAAGGGAACCTTATTAACACGGCAAATATTTCTGAGAGTTCACTATATATTTCTTATTAAAGAAAATTTAAGAACAGAAACAAGACAAAAATGGCTGCCACCATTTATCATAGTACCATAGATCATGGCCAGTGAAATAAGGAGAGAAATAATAAGGCATGCAGAGTGGAAGAAAAACAAAACAGTCAATAATTGGAAGTGGTGTGATCATCTCCATAGAATAAAAAACAATGGAATCATCAAGCTATTAGAATAATTATGAGTTCACCAATGTTATTAAATAAAGGTGAACATATAAAAAGTAAATAGAAATTTCTTCCCCAGGAATTGCCAAATAGAAAATGTAATCACATATAAGATACCATCTAAAAAACAAGAAAAACTATACTTAGCAAGGAATTAATTAAAGCATTCAAAAGCGTCCATGGAATTATTTTTCATTTGTGTTTTCGGATCTGGATAAATGGAGAGAAAACCATATACCATAAAAATATCAATTTCTTCTAATATTAAGTTACTCAGATTCCAAACCATATTTCAGGTAGGCCTTTAAGGAACTCAATTTATTCTAAAATTTATGGAGAAGAAGAAAATGCCTATGATTAACTAAGTCAGCTTTGAAAAAGTTAAACAGTAAAGACTTACTTTTCAGATATTAAGATCTGCTACAAAACCATTGTAAGGAACAGTTCCAAGATGGTCAAATAGGAACAGCTCCAGGCTACAGCTCCCAGCGAAAGCAACACAGAAGATGGGTGATTTCTGCATTTCCAACTAAGGTACGGGACTCATCTCAATGGGGCATGTCAGACAGTGGGTGAGGCCCACCAAGCGAGAGTCGAAGCAGGGAGAGGCATCACCTCACCCTGAAAGTGCAAGGGGTAAGGGAATTCCCTTTCCTAGCCAAGGGAAAGGGTAACACACAGCACCTGGAAAATCGGATCACTCCCACCTTAATACTGTGCTTTTCCAAGGGTCTTAGTAAATAGCACACCAGCAGATTATATCCCGCACCTGACCCAGAGGGTCCCATGCCCATGTCTCCCTCATTGCTAGCACAGCACTCTGAGATCCAACTGCAAGGTGGCAGCAAGGCTTGGGGAGGGCCGCCCACCATTGCTGAGGCTTGAGTAGGTAAACAAAGCAGGCTAGGATGCTTGAACTGGGTGGAGTCCACTGCAGCTCAAGGAGGCCTGCCTGCCTCTGTAGACTCCACCTCTGGGGTCAGGGCATAGCCAAACAAAAGGCAGCAGAAACCTATGCAGATTTAAATGTCCTTCTCTCACAGCTTTGAAGAGAGTAGTGGTTCTCCCAGCACGGAGCTTGAGATCTGAGAACGGACAGACTGTCTCCTCAAGTGGGTCCCTGACCCCTGAGTAGCCTAACTGGAAGGTACCTCACAGTAGGGGCAGACTGGCACCTCACACAGCCGGGTACCCCCCTGAGACGAAGGTTCCAGAGGAACGATCAGGTAGCAACAGTTGCTGTTCAGCAATAATCACTCTTTTGCAGCCTCTGCTGCTGATACCCAGGCAAATAGGGTCTGGAGTGGACCTCCAGCAAACTCCAACAGACCTGCAGCTGAGGATCCTAACTGTTAGAAGAAAAACTAACAAATAGAAAGGACATCCACACCAAAACCCCATCAGTACATCACCATCATCAAAGACCAAAGGTAGATAAAACCACAAAGATGGGGAAAAAACAAAGCAGAAAAGCTGAAAATTCTAAAAATCAGAGCACCTCTCCCAGTCCAAAGGAACGCAGCTCCTCACCAGCAGCAGAACAAAGCTAGATGGAGAATGACTTAAGAGAAGAAGGCTTCGGACCATCAAAATTCTCCGAGCTAAAGGAAGAAGTTTGCACCCAATGCAAAAAAGCTAAAAACCTTGAAAAAACATTAGACAAATGGCTAACTAGAATAACCAATGTAGAGAAGTCCTTAAATGACCTGATAGAGCTGAAAATCATGGCACAAGAACTACGTGACAAATGCACAAGCTTCAGTAACCAATTTGATCAACTGGAAGAAAGGGTATCAGTGATTGAAGATCAAATGAATGAAATGAAGCAAGAAGGGAAGTTTAGAGAAAAAAGAATAAAAAGAAATGAACAAAGCCTCCAAGAATATGGGACTATGTGAAAAGACCAAATCTACATCTGATTGGTGTACCTGAAAGTGATGGGGAGAATGGAATCAAGTTGGAAAACACTTTACAGGATATTATCCAGGAGAACTTCCCCAACCTAGTAGGGCAGGCCAACATTCAAATTCAGGAAATACAGAGACCACCACAAAGATACTCCTCGAGAAGAGCAACTCCAAGACACATAATTGTCAGATTCACCAAAGTTGAAATGAAGGAAAAAATGTTAAGGACAGCCAGAGAGAAAGGTCAGGCCACAAAGGGAAGCCCATCAGACTAACAGCAGATCTCTCGGCAGAAACTCTACAAGCCAGAAGAGAGTGGGGGCCAATATTCAACATTCTTAAAGAAAAGAATTTTCAACCCAGAATTTCATATCCAGCCAAACTAAGTTTCATAAGTGAAGGAGAAATGAAATCCTTTACAGATAAGCAAATGCT
>NW_016806456.1:2924353-3017261 GCF_001698545.2 Rhinopithecus bieti
TAATATACCCAAAGGATTATAAATCATGCTGCTATAAAGACACATGCACACGTATGTTTATTGCGGCACTATTCACAATAGCAAAGACTTGGAACCAACCCAAATGTCCATCAATGACAGACTGGATTAAGAAAATGTGGCACATATACACCATGGAATACTATGCAGCCATAAAAAAGGATGAGTTCGTGTCCTTTGTAGGGACATGGATGCAGCTGGAAACCATCATTCTCAGCAAACTATCTCAAGAACAGAAAACTAAACACAGCATGTTCTCACTCATAGGTGGGAACTGAACAATGAGAACACTTGTACACAGGAAGGGGAACATCACACACCAGGGCCTGTCTTTGGAAGGGGGGAAGGAGGAGGGATAGTATGAGGAGATATACCTAATGTAAATGATGAGTTAATGGGTGCAGCACACCAACATGGCACATGTATACATATGTAACAATCCTGCATGTTGTGCACATGTACTCTAGAGCTTAAAGTATATATATATAAAATTGCAACAGAATCAGTATATAACAAGAATTAAACCAACGGAGGAGATTAGAGGGTTCTGAAACAGATCCATGAATTTATGGTAACCTGATATGTAATAAAGGTGACACTACAAAACAGTATAGAAAAGCCTGATTCTTTATAAATGGTATTTGCTATGGTTTGGATATATCAGTCCCTTTAACATTCACATGTTGAAACTTAAACCCAAGGGGATGGTAATAAAAGGTGAGATCTTTTGCAAAATGGTTATAGTCATGAGGCCTGTGCCCTCATGAGTGGATTAGCACTCCCCGAATCCAGTGAGGTGGGAGGGAGGGCCCATGTGTCCTGTGCCTTGGCCTTTTGCCAAATGAAGGCACAGCGTTTGTCCCCTCTGGAGGACACAGTGTTCAAGGTGCCGTCTTGGAAAGAGAAATCTGGCTCTTACCAGGCATCAAAGCTGCCTGCTCCTTGTCCTGAACATCCCAGTCTCCCCAACAGTGAGCAGTAAATTTATGCTGTTTATAAATTACCCAGTCTGTGGTATGTTGTTATAGCAGCAGTAATGGACCATTAGAAATAACTAGCTTAATATATGAAGAAAAATTAAAAACTGGATCCCTACTTTATACCACATACAATAGTGGTTGCGGATGAATTAAAAATGTAGATGGGGAAGATATAACTTAATACAAGATAATCGAGGAGAACAGTTGTATACCCAGGGGTGAGAAAGGACTTCTAAAACAAAACTCTGAAAGCTTAATACATAAGGGGGGAAAAAAGATTTCATACATAAAAATGTGGATATCCACAACAGACAACAGATGGGAGAAAACATTTTCATTGTCTGAAAACAAGAAACTAACATCTAGAATTCACAGGATATTCAAGGAATTGTTACAACTAATAATGAAAGATTAAGTAATCTAGCCAGAAAACCAGGCAGAGATATGAATTGGCAATACACAGGAAAGGAAGTCCAACAGGCAAACAAGCATATAAAAATGTGCTCACGATAATTTTATTTACAGAAATGCAAATTAAAACAAGGAGGTATTACTGTATATTCATCAGATGAGCAAAAATTGGAAAGCTGGCTAGTACGATGTGTTGAAATGAATGTGGCAATACAGGACACGTCCCACAATGATGTTGAGAATGAACACAAGTACAGTCACTCGTGTGCAATCTGGTAGTACTTTGATTAAATGTACATATATCCCTTGGCCCAGACTTTCAACTTCTGGGTTTATAGCTCATAAAACAATCCCACAGGTAGATAAGGGAACATGTTCAAAGTTAATTCATTGAGTTGTTTATAATAGCGATGAGTTAGAAGCAACCTAGCTCTCTCTCCGTCACTGCAAGAATAGATGAATAAAATGTATTAGATGTATATTATGGAATTCTAAGCATTATTTAGAAGCAACAAAGTATATACACACACAGAAACATGGATAAATCTAAAAACATAGTGTGTGAAAAGAAAGGATCTCACAAGCACCATTGTGGACGATGTTCCATGAATTGAGAAATATGATCAGTTAACACTTTGCACTTATTAACAAAGTGCATATTTAAAACATGTTTTTTATATTTCTATATGTTTTATACTTATATATATTTTAAGTAACATTTACTGTATATGGATATATGCTAAAACATTTATATAAATGGATTTATATAAATGGATACATAAAAACATTTATATTTATACTTATATATAAAATATACATTTTGATATGTACACAACTAAATACTATGCAGTCAAATAAAAAGTAGGCTGTTCTTACTGCTGCTGAATGATCTCCAAATTATACAAAGTAAAATATGTGGGATGTAGAATAAGGTATTTAATATGCTACTTGTGTGTCACGTATATTGATATGTATATATGTATATGCTTATAAATATATGCATATATAATTACAGTGAAAGAAAAGGAAAATAAGAAACTGGTACCTGTGGCTGCCTCTGGGACAGAAAACTGGGTAAAGGACAGAAGTAAGAAAGACTTACTATCTACTCTATGTCCTTTTGTGATTTTTGAAATTTGTTCTGTTTGCATATATGGCTTAATCAAATTAATAATCAAAATTATTACAAAAATAAAATGAAAATTTGTGCATGTACCCAAGCAAAATATTACAATCATTTGCCTGCATGTCTTTCCATCCAGACTGAGTCAAGGGGTCAGCTATATTCATCTTTGTATTTCCTGAATCAGTTCCTGCCACATAATAGGTACTCAGTAAATGCTGAACGTAGGATGGATGAGATATTGATGGTTATTAGTTTTCTCTTCACATTTTTCTATAATTTTCATGTTTCTAAAATTAATTTTTTTAATTAAGAAAAATGACACTCTGGAGAGTGGACCTGAACATGGGGGTAGGCTGATAGCTAGGAGGCTATTTTAATAGTTCACATAGTCTGTTTTATCAGAAACTAGGATTACAACCCCTGCTTTTTTTTGCTTTCCATTTGCTTGGTAAATATTCTTCCATCCCTTTATTGTAAGCCTATGTGTGTCTCTGCACAAGAGATAGATCTCCTGAATACAGCACACCGGGATGGGTCTTGACTCTTTATCCAATTTGCCAGTCTGCGTCTTTTATTTGGGGCAAAGAAGTGCATTACTTAATGGCAAAGGGATCAATGCAACAAGAAGAGTTAACTATCTAAAAATATATGCACCCAACACAGAAGCATCCAGATTCATAAAGCATTTTCTTAGAGACCTACAAAGAGACTTAGACCCCACACAATTATAGTGGGAGACTTTTAACACAACACTGTCAATATTAGATCAAAGAGACAGAAAATTAACAAGGATATACAGGACTTAAATTCAGCTGTGGACCAAGCCGACCTAATAGATCTCTACAGAACACTCCATCCCAAAACAACAGAATATACGTTCTTCTCAGCACCACATCTCACTTATTCAAAAATTGACCACGTAATTGGAAGTAAAACACTCCTCAGCAAACACAAAAGAATGGAAATCATAACAAACAGTCTCTGAGACCACAGTGCAATCAAATTAGAACTCAGGATTAAGAAACTCACTCAAAATCGTACAACTACATGGAAACTGAACAACCCGCTCCTGAATGACTACTGGGCAAATAACAAAATTAAGGCAGAAATCAAGAAGTTATTTGAAACTAATGAGAATAAAGACACAACATACCAGCATCTCTGCGACACAGCTAAAGCAGTGCTTAGAGGGAAATTTACAGTACTAAATGTCTACAGGAAAAAGCAGGAAAAATCTAAAATTGATACCCTAACATCAAAATTAAAAGGACTAGAGAAGCAAGAGCAAACAAATTCTAAAGCTAGCAGAAGACAAGAAATAACTAAGATCAGAGCAGAACTGAAGGAGATGGAGACGTGAAAAACCCTTCCNAATCAAATAGACACAAAAAATGATAAAGAGGATATCACCACTGATCCCACAGAAATACAAACTACCATCAGAGATTACAATAAACACTTCTATGCAAATAAACTAGAAATCCTAGAAGAAACAGATAAATTCCTGGACACACACACCCTCCCAAGACTAAACCAGGAAAAAGTCAAATCCCTGAATGGACCGATAACAAGTTCTGAAATTGAAGCAGTAATTAATAGCCTATCAACCAAAAAAAGTCCAAGACCAAATGGAGACACAACCAAATTCTACCAGTGCTACAAAGAGGAACTGGTACCATTCCCTCTGAAACTATTACAAACAATAGAAAAAGAGGGACTCCAACTCATTTTGAGGCCAGCCAGAGACACAACAAAAAAATAGAAAACTTCAGGCCAATATTCCTGATGAACATCGATACGAAAATCCTCAATAAAATAATGGCAAACCAAATCCAGTAGCACATCAAAAAGCTTATCCACTACGATCAAGTCAGCTTCATCTCTGGGATACAAGGCTGGTTCAACATATGCAAATCAATAAACATAATCTAACACATAAATAGAAATAATGACAAAAACCACGATTATCTCCATAGACACAGAAAAGGCCTTCGACAAAATTCAACAGCCTTTCATGCTAAAAACTCTCAATAAACTAGGTATTGATGGAATATATCTCAAAAAAAAAAAAGAGCTATTTATGATAAACCCAGAGCCAATATCATACTGAATGAGCAAAAGCTGGAAGCATTCCCTTTGAAAACCGGCACAAGACAAGGATGCCCACTCTCACCACTCCTCTTCAACATAGTATTGGAAGTTCTAGCCAGGGCAATCAGGCAAGAGAAAGAAAAGGGTATTCAAATAGCAAGAGAGGAAGTGAAATTGTCTGTTTGCAGATGACATGATTGTAGATTTAGAAAGCCCCATTGTCTCGGCCCAAAATCTCCTTAAGCTGATAAGCAATTTCAGCAAACTCTTTGTACCCTAAGACTTTGTACCCTAAGACTTTGTACCAAAGTCTTAGGGTACAAAAATCAATGTGCAAAAATCACAAGCATTCCTATACATCAATAATAGACTAACAGAGTCAAATTGTGAGTGAACTCCCATTCACAATTGCTACAAAGAGAACAAAATACCTAGGAATACTACTTACAATGGATGTGAAGGAGAACTCTCTTCAGGGAGAACTACAAACCACTGCTCAAGAAAATAAGAGAAGACACAAACAAATGGAAAAACATTCCATGCTCATGGATAGGAAGAATCATTATTGTGAAAATGGCCATACTGTCCAAAGTAATTTATATATTCAATGCTATCCCCATCAAGCTACCACTGACTTTCTTCACAGAGTTAGAAAAAACTACTTTAAATTTTCTATGGAAGCAAAAGAGGGCCCGAATAGCCAAAACAATCCTAAGTAAAAAGAACAAAGCTGGAGGCATCACGCTACCTAACTTCAAACTATACTGCAAGGTATATAGTTTATATATAACCAAAACAGCATTGTGCTGGTACCAAAACAGATCTATAGACCAATGGAACAGAACAGAGACCTCAGAAATAATGCCACACATCTGCAACCATCTGATCTTTGACAAACCTGACAAAAACAAGCAATGGGGAAAGGATTCCCTATTTAATAAATGGTATTGGGAAAACTGGCTAGCCAGATGCAGAAAACTGAAACTGGACCCCTTCCTTACACCTTATACACAAATTAACTAGAAATGGATTAAAAACTTAAACATAAGACCTAAAACCACAAAAACCCTAGAAGAAAACCTAGGCAATACCATTCAGGGCATAGACATGGGCAAAGATTTCATGACTAAAACACAATGGCAAAAAAAGCCAAAATAGACAAATGGGATCAAATTAAACTAAAGAGCTTATGCACAGCAAAAGAAACCATTATCAGAGTGAACAGGCAACCTACAGAATGGGAGAAACTTTTACTATCTATCCATCTGACAAAGGGCTGATATCCAGAATCTATAAAGAACTTAACAAATTTACAAGAAAAAAAACAAACAACCATTAAGAAGTGGGTGAAGGATATGAACAGACACTTCTCAAAAGACATTTATCTGGCCAACAAACATGAAAAAAAGCTCATCATCACTGGTCATTAGAGAAATGCAAATCAAAACCACAATGAGATACCATCTCACACCAGTTAGAATGGCAATCATTGAAAGTCAGGAAACAACAGATGCTAGAGAGGATGTGGAGAAATAGCAATGCTTTTACGCTGTTGGTGGGAGTGCAAATTAATGCAACCATTGCGGAAGACAGTGTGGCGATTCCTCAAGGATCTATAACCAGAAATACCATTTGAGTCAGCAATCCCATTACTCAGTGTATACCCAAAGCATTATAAATCATTCTACTATAAAGACACATGCACATGTATGTTTATTGCAGCATTGTTCACAAAAGCAAAGACTTGGAACCAACCCAAATGCCCATCAATGATAGACTGGATAAAGAAAATGTGGCACATATACACCATGGAATACTATGCAGCCATAAAAAAGGATGAGTTCATGTCCTTTGCAGGGACATGGATGAAGCTGGAAGCCATCATTCTCAGCAAACTATCAAAAGAACAGAAAACCAAACACTGCATGTTCTCACTCATAAGTGGGAGTTGAACAATGAGAACACATGGACATAGGGAGGGGAACATGACACACCAAGGCCTGCCTGGGGGTAGGGGGGTAGGGGAGGGATAGCATTAGGAGAAATACCTTAGGATGATGGGTGGATGGGTGCAGCAAACCACTATGGCACGTGTATACCTATGTAACAAACCTGCACGTTTTGCACATGTGTCCCAGAACTTTAAAAAAATCATTCACAAAGGAGATTATGAGTAGCTTAGCTTGGGTATTGCCAAGAAGCCAAAGGCTTTTTCCAGATGTTTTCTCTAGCACCTGGCTTGATACCACCACAGCCACCATTTTGAATTACACACCCCCAATCAGAGTGGATATAGAGTGGTGGGCAGTTGCCATCAGAACAGTACTCTAAGTTGAGGCTTTCATGGCAGCTTCTTCCTCTCTTTTTTAGCCAAAGCTTGACTTGTTCTGATTACCTTCTAGAAGAAAATGTAAACTGAATATAGCTCAAGATCAGCAGGTGCCCAAAACTTACGCAGTCTAACATTGGACTTTCACATCTGCCTCTCTAGCAGTGCCCAGCCTGTTCTTAATGGCTCCCAGCCTTTAAGCATCCATTTGACCTCCCTCTCCTCCAATTCTTTTTCTTTCCATTTCTTAACCCTCCATTCCATCTTCACTTTCTAGCTGCTCTCCAAGGCCTCACCTTTTTGAGTACCTTTTATGTGTTAAATATTGGACTCTGTTGCTGGCTCCAGTGAATGTTGCTTAAAACACAAAAGGTTAAGCAGAGAGCAACTTTATTGATTAAACATCCATTTTCTTTCCTTTTGTTTTTGTAAGAGCCCTTGATGTTGTCTCGGATTGACAGCCCCACCTGTACACCTCTGGCCCTAGATTCCCCTTGGTAATGTCTCAGAGCTACAGAGCACCTCATCCACTCTACACAAGCCACAGATCCTTCATGTACAGCTTTCAAAGGAAATGGAAAAAAAGAAATGTAACTTTTCTCTTTCCGTTTCTTTTGCCATTCCTTAGACAATATTTCCAGAAATCCCTGTTGAATGAAGAAAAGTAAAATGAGGAAAAGAAGAGAAAGCTTTCAGCAATGACCCCTTTCTTTTATTCGAATTTCTTCAGCTAGCAAGCCTCTGAATATGCTTTTAAGAAGGTGACAACTTTATTAAATTAGCTTTCTCTTCTCACCTCTCCCAGTGTGAACGACCTGAAGATTCCTTACTGCAAAGCTAACAAAATTACACCCATTAAGAAGCTCGGCATGAGAAGCATGGTATGATGGTGGCTTTGACCTGTTTCAACTCATGATAATGACTACATCAGCTGGTGTTGACTCTTCCCTGCTCTCCCCTAAAAGTGTAATGTTGCAAATAATAGGGTGCCACATTGCCATTAGAGAAGAGGATAAGCCTCCCAAGCACAGAAGCCAAATGTCCAGTTACTCATATGTAGCCAACAATAAATGAGGTCAACTCAAAAAAATGACCTTCTTCCTCCAAAAGCTCTATTTACACCATCAAATAAAGCCTATTCATAATAATTGGGTGGTCAGGATGATCACTAGAGCTGGCAGGACTGACCAGGGTGTCAAAAAGTGATGAACACTGTTTTAGCAACTTCACCTTCTGTGTGGCTCCTTTCCAGGGTTTCACCCCCACTCTCACCTCTGCTAGTTCAGTTTGAACTTTTGCAGGGAGAAAGTCAAGCTTGGATCAAATTCTACATTAGTGTCACTAGGATTTCAACTAGATGAAAGCTGTGGGATAAAGAAATAAGGTGCAAAGCTAGAATTCCTCTTTCCTCAACACCTATTAAGACTCAGCCCTCCAGCAAAAACTAACTCAAAGGCCAAGTATGTACTAGCCCCAGCTTTTATTAGCTTGCAAGAGCTATTACATTTTCAGGAATTTTGCAAGGCAGTCGTTGATCACAGGTATTTAAAAAAATTAAGTTTTATAAACTTTTTATTAAATAATTATCTTAAAAACTTATCACTTAATTATTTTGTTACATTTTACTGCTTTCTATGCTCCTGTGGTTATTGAGTTCTATAGATCCTGTATGATGGAAATATATGAGTGTGCTATTACACATCTCTTCTAATTCCATATTTAATGATATCATGCCAGTAGCTTGAAGTCAGCCAATTTGAGTATTTACACCACAGAAATTGGCATATGCTACAAATCAGGGCTTGATTTATGTCCTGTTGATTGTCAAGACCAGGGCTCAACCACCTATGACTCAATGGATGAATCCAGCCCTTAGCTTATTTTTGCAGAGCCCACAAACTAAAAGTGGTTTTGACATTTAAGGATTGCATAAGAAGTTGAAGAATGAAGAGAGCAGACGGGGAATAGTAGGAGAAAAGTATAGGGAAGGATAGACAGATTCCTTTTTCTGTAAAGGGCCAGATAGTAAATGCTTTAGGCTTTGTGGGCTATATGATCCGTGTCACAACTACTTAACTCTGTCATTGTAGTGCAAAAGCAGTCGCTGAGTGTGACTATGCTTCAATAAAATTTTATTACAAAAGTAGCTGGTGGGTCAGATTTGACTCACAGGACAGTTTGCCAACCCCTGATCTATGCTTAAGAAAGCATTCTGAAAGAATCAATTGGCTCTATGGAGGAAAGCCAAAGTATATTATGTATTTTATAATTTGTACATTTGTGCTATATATCCTTTAAATCAATAAACTTTATAATAAAGATAACACACACACACATTTTTATTAATGAGCAGTTTAAATAGTAACCATACCACTTCCTTTATTAAGTCTGTAATTCACACATTCTCTTTTCTCAAAAAAACCTTTGCTGAGAACTTACTACATATGCTAGACACAAGAGATGAGAACTAGAAAGATGAGGTCCATGTACTCTAAGAGCTCACAATTCAGTGTGAAAAACCAGTGAGCACCAGATAAATGAATGACGCAGGATAAAGAACAAATGCAGAAACACTAATGAGCCAAGTTCCATGGGGCAGAGAGAATACAGAAACCAGTGTTCATGGTTCCAGGTGATTCCATAGAGAGAAACTGACCTAATCCACATGGCAGCTCCACGAAGTAAGTGTTATTATCTCCATATTATATATGGGTAAACTGAGACACAGAGATTTAGTTAACATGCCTAAGATCATAAAGCTGATAAAGGCAGAAATAAGATTCAAAGTCAGGAGTATTTTGGCATCAAAGTCCTTGTCCCTTTACCCAACTTCTAGTAAATCCTTTGTTTATAAAAATAAGGTAATCATATTCATATGTCATACCTCGATATGAATGTCTCTCCCATGCTCTTTTAGGTTTCCTCCCTCTCTAGTATCTCTGTCATATAAGTTTAGCATTTCCCCAAAAGTCAAAGTAAAAAGGACATATGTTGATGTAGCTCTGAAGTGGTAATAGTATTCAGTTGAACTGTGACCAAATTAAAAGCTCTGGCATAAATACACACTCACATGTGCAGGTGTTTTCTCCTTGAGGAGACAGTAAGTTCTTTGAAAGCAGGAATCAACCATTCTTTCTGCAGTGTGTAGCAGAGAGCTAGTCATGCAGGAGACACTGCATCAAAGCACTTGAGTAATTGAGGAGCAAGAGGAGGAGGAAATGCAGAGTCCTAATCCAAGTACACTCATATGCATGTCACCCACAGATCTTCCAGTCGGGCAGTCTTGATCTCCAGAGAAACAGAAGCCCAAAAAGCTCAAGTACTTGAATCCCAATTCTAGCTCCAGCTAGAGCCTGTTTGCTGCAAAGTTGACACATTTATCCATTCACAAAGATCTGAAAGAAATCAACATTTTCTTAGATAACTAAAGCAAATTTCACAATCTCCCTTGGAAATTTCTTCTAGAGCAGAGGTTCTTAAATTTGATGTGAATCAGAATCACCTGAGAGCTTGTTAAATTTATCTTCTCCTGGTTCACTCCCGGATGGTCTGATTTAGCAGGTCTCCAACCAGAACTTCACTCTCCTGGTTAGGAAATCTTCTAGAGTTCCTCATTTCCTATGGTGAATAATTTCTTCTATCGTGCCTAGCAAATTGATATGCTACGGACCCACAAACTCATCTGGAATTCTGAAATTCAAAAGCTCTGAAATGTAAACATCTTTACATAACTCATCTGGAGGCAGAACCTAGCCTAAGCTCACTCAAAACTTTTTAAAAGCTTTGATTATCTAACTTCATATGGATTTGTACATTCTGTTGTGGAAATATTAACATGATGACTACAAGGTGGGTACCACTTGAGACCCCATGGGGGTGTCCCAAAATATCAAATATATGCTCCATTTTACTTTTCCAAAATCATAAACATTTGACTTATGAAATATATTTGGCCCTAAGGGTTTTGGACACAGAACTGTGGATCTAAATAAACCCCCTTGCGATTTTCAGTACTCCTCAACCATGGAAGGTTTAAAGTGGTTCAGGAAGCAAAATTCACAAACATCATTTGAGCTGCCTCAGTGTTCCCAGGGTGCCTGATCTTCAAAAGGCAAGGGTGAGAAATACACAAATTGCAGCGACCACAAGAACTCCTGGCCACCTAACGTTGGAAGCCTTTCCATCTCTAGAACTACACCCCAACACCCTAGTATTCTATTTCAGGTACGATCAGTTCTTCAACCTTTTTAATACTCAGTACTTTTATCTCATGAACAATCCAGACCACCTCATAAATCCATGGGTATTTTTAAGATTTTCATGAGTGTAAGCCCATATTATCCAGTCCCTTTCCAGGCCCAGGAAGATCTAGTCAAGAATGCTAGAAAAGTGGAGAGATAATCAAGTTGGGTTCCAGGGACTGAAGTATACAAGCCAGTGAGATTTTCAGAAAAAATAAAATGTAAAGCGTATGAGAGTTAAACCAAGAGAAAATGTCTAGATATCAGGTGTTGAGTAAAAGCAAACTAACATAACCTTCAAAGTCCTGCATTACTTCGTCTGAGCCTCCCTCTCAGATTTCCTGTTCCTCTACTTCTCCCCCTTCACATCTTCCCTCTATTCCTCTTAATTATCTTCAGTTCACTGGAAATCCCTGCTTCCTCTTCCGCCTTTTTATATATGCTGTTCATTCTGCCTGGAATACTCTACAACACCCTGCTTTCCCTTCATCTTCAGTTTTCTACATCCATTTCTTATCCCCCAAAGCTGTTTGCCTTCCACTGTCCAGTTCTGTCTTTACCAGAGCCCACATCCACTGTATTTTAATCACCTGGTAACTTGTCTTCATGTCTTACCAGCCTGTGGCCACCATGAAACTAGGAATCATGCTTGTCTTCCACTCTTGTGTTCCCAGTGCCTAGCAGAAGGCCTGGAAGTGATTAGATGCTCAAAAAATGTGTGCTGAATGAATGGGTGAACAAATGAATGAAAAGTAAGAGGCAAGAAACAAAACAGGAAGACAGGGAATGGTCCAGAACTGTTTCTGGGAACACTGTGGCACATGCAAGCCATCTCTTGCCAGGTGGGCTTTCAGTGGTCAGTTCACTAAAGGTAAAAGGACAAGGCTGAGCAAAGACCTACACTATTTCTCTGTTCCTTCTCCCCTTCTCTCTTCCTTCACAGTCCAACAAAACTTTTATTATCTACTTTTGTGTGTTTATTTCCTGTCTCTCCCCAGACAGTAAGCTCCATGGAGTTAAAAACTATATATCTGCCCCCATCTTCTGTACCTTTGTACCCAGCCCCTAGAGTCATGCCTGGAGTACTTTTGCATAGTAAATATTCATTAAATGAAAGACTGATTAATGAATGAATGGGTCTATCATGTTTAATCTCTCAGGTTCCAAAGAATCTGTGTTTTGCAATCTCCTAGGTTCCCCCAAAGAGCTGGTATGCCAGCCCTGTCATAAGTGAGCAGGAAATTATAAAGTGGGAGGATGGAATGATCTCTTGTAAGACAGAATTTTATCAGTCTGTCTCACAGAAATCTATCCACTCATCCCAACTTGTTCTTAAGAAAAATTACTGAATTTTACCATATTCTAAAAAAATGCACTACTAAAATTTTACTATAGTTGATACTGTGAAAACAACCCACCCTACCCCTCTTCCATCTTTCATCCCAGAGTCCCAAGAGGAATTTCTCCAGAAGATAAAACCAAATAACAATATTTTCATAAATTTTGTAATTGTGAAAAGCTTCTTGCCAAAGGGTTGGTGAAAAAAAGGAAATGGTCTTCTCTGAACCCAACTTTAAAGAAAATTAGATGTCCTTCCATCCTTCTACCTGGAAAAATCAAAGAGCTTCAAGATGTTTTTCCTCAGCACAGACTTGTCTTGTGAAATAAGTAATTGGTAGACAGAACATTAACATAGCTGTATCATGATCACTACAGGTTCTAATAAAGATGAAAAGTTAAAACAATTTCCACCTAAAGAACTCAATTCGTGTTCCACTCTCCTGAATTTCTAGATTCCAAATTCTCATTACTTTCTCCCGTTAAAAATATGCGAACCAAATAAGATGGGGTTTTTTTGAAAGATTTCAGCTTCAAAAGAATAAAACATTCTTCAGAACGAATGCAAATGATTCCAGAAACAATGCAAAGTGAGAGGAGGTCTTTCAACGTAATTTTAGTAGAAGTGGGCTCCAATATATTATATAACCTTTATATTTTAGAAGAATGAGACCAAGATTCCTGAATACCCCAGTTTTTGACTACTCCATGTGTCTATACCATATACTCTGCCAAATTTTCTTCATCTACAAAATGGGGATTCTGAGATCCAAATACTGACTTTCTATGAGAACTAAGTAAGACTATGTGGTAAACATAAACAACAAAATCATATTAAAATATAGATGCTGAGCAGTCCTAGAAAATTACAGGGGCTCCAGAGCATTGGCCTCCAGAGTCATTCATAAAAAGCAGAAATATAAAATATTAAATCCATGTATGCCATGCATCCTCCCTATGATTTTCTCCATCCCTCCGGCCCACCACCACCAAGAATAAACCATTTTGTTCATGTTCACGGTTGGCATAAACTGGAGATTAACTTGAACAAAAGGAGCCACTCCAGCATGAGGAAACCATGAGGCTGATTCATCAAAAACTTATTCCCTGAAGATGTTTCCACTGACCCAACGGTCACAATCTCAAAGAAAAGTCAGGGGAAGACAAAGATGTAGGAAGAAGAGATAGAGAAGAAAAGGGAAAAGTAAGCAAAATGAAGTCTAAAAAGATTTCATGATTGTCCATTTTCTGTGTGAGCACACAAAGAGTAAGAGCTGGATGTTTGCAACAGTTAGAATTACAATAACAATCCCATGTTTTCTATAGTCGATTCCTCAGAGATTAGAGATAAAAGAATTTGCACACAATTTATAACACATTGTTCAGACTGATAATCTTTATAGATGTGTATGCACATTTATTTGTAAATATGTGGCCAAAAGAACATGCTGGTGAAAAATAATAAGCATTTATCCATTTTAAAGGAATTTATTTTAAATACTTTAAAGAGCTTAAGTATGGGAGCAGACCTATATCCAGTTGAGTATTCCCAACATCTTTAGCAGCTTGATCAACTTAGCAAGGATACGTTTGGCAGTGCAGGGCTTGTATTTAAGTCCTAGCTGCTCTCCTTATTGTCTCTGTGACTTTAGGTAAGATGCCCAACTCCTCTGATCCTGAGTTTCTACAGTTGTAAAATGGGGACAACCATAAAATTTACCTCAGTGTTGTGAATAGCAAATGAAGCAATATAGCATTTCTAAAATGCCAGACTGCAACATATATTTTACAGTCTACAGCAAAATAGGAGAATGAAGACTTGTGGATTCTTAATAAAGCTATTCATTCAATAAAAGACTAACCCCTTATTTGGGTGTTAATGTCTTTCCTACTTTTCTGGTATTAAGATTCTCTGTTATTAAAGAGCTGGCAAAAGTCCAGCTCTTTCTGTATGATTTTAGTAAATGGTTATTGTTTTTGGTTTTCTCTATTTTGTTATTTTCCTCAGGTGGCAAAATAAACTTTTGGCAATTCAATGTTATTTCTGCAAATTGTTTCTGAACTGTTACTAGTCTTTGAAATCCAGAAGCCAGAGTATCATTGTAATAATACATGGATGGCAGTAGTCCCTGCATGGACCTAAGTTATGGTCAGCAGATGATTCAGCTGCATTTGAAGACAAGTAGGGACCACCAGAAGGTAGCTTTTTTGCTTGTGGGACTAAGGAAACTCAGAGGGAAAAACTCATTGAAAGATAAATAGCTTATCAGACATATCAGTTAATAATTAGTGGTTGAAGTCAGAGGATGATTCCAAGTTCAATATGTTATCTGTTGTTTGGGTTTATGTTTTCCTTGACCAAATCTCACTGGGATGTTCAAGAGGGACTATGGTAAAACTAAAAATACTATTTCACTAAACTTCATAAACCATTGGGATGGGGATGGGGGACAAGGCAGTACTGCTTTGAGGCTCAAGGAAAGGAGCTTGACACAGAACAGGGAAAGGTTTTCTCCCCACTTGGGTGGTCTAACCAGAGGTACTGTGAGCAGGATCTCTATAGCTTAGATGGCATATGGTGAGCAGCAGCACCAGGGACTGTGGGAGCACAATGAAACTGCACCTTCAATATAAACTCCTTTGAGGGCAGGCACCTGTAGTCATAGCAACAGGGAGGAACCTTCACAGTGCTTCAATTCAGGTGACAGATCTCACCAAAATAAACCAAATCTAGAGAGAACACAAATGGCCAACACCAGGCAGTAGCTAAGAGGATGTGCTTGTGAGGACTTATTAAAGAGTCCTCAGGGAATTCTACAAATACAAGGGGACCAGGAAAGCCAGTGGTAGCAAGGAGGTGGGGAGTGCAGAAGAGAGGTAAAGTCAGTACCTGAAAAGTACCATATGTTACTCTTAGGTCCATTGGGTGAAGCCCAAGCTTACTTCAACTGTATAACCTTAGTCAAGTCCCTTAACTTTTCAGAGCCCCCACTTCCTCATCTGGAAAATGAAATAACAATGAATATTAATAACTGGTTCACAGAATAATTTTGCGAATCAAACAAGATGATTTATTTTAAAATCTTTTTTTTTTTGAGACAGAGTCTTGCTCTGTCACCAAGGCTGGAGCGCAGTGGCATGATCTTGGCTTACTACAAGCTCCACCTCCTGGGTTCATGCCATTTTCCTGCCTCAGCCTCCCGAGTAGCTGGGACCACAGTCACCCACCACCATGCTCGGCTAATTTTTGTATTTATAGTAGAGACGGGGTTTCACCATATTAGCCAGGCTGGTCTCAATCTCCTAACCTCGTGATCCACCCACCTCAGCCTCCCAAAGTGCTGGGATTACAGGCATGAGCCACCGTGCCTGACCTTAAAATCTTTCTTAAACCTTAAAGTGCAATGTAAATATTAACTTTAATATTTAACAGTGGATGGTTATGCAACTTTCAGTGCTGAGATCTTCTCAGGATTTTAACCTGTAGCATCTCCACTCCAGACATGCAGCTGAAAACATGCCTTCAAGGAGAAAGAAGGAGAGAATGAGCTAACTTGATTATAAAGTGGGAGGGAAGGCAAAACCCACCCAGTTACTCCCAGAGGACCAATAAGCCGTCAATGTAGGAAGGAATTGTGAAGGGAGGAAATACATATAAATATGCTATGTATATCAGTTATATAGTGTCATTTATTCCTTTTAAAACTATAAGAAAGAGATGACCAATCTTTTTACAGATAAGGCAAATGAGTCTCAGAGGTTAAATGTCATACCCAAGGTCACATAACAAACAGAAGACAGGGCTGACATTTGTAACCCAGGTATTTCCTGCTTTAATCAGATAGCATTTTCCTTTTTTTGCTTCTCCATATAAGATGACAAATAAGTCACTAACATGTTGCACCATGCCCCGTGCCTCCACGTTGTTGCAAACCCAATCCAAATCTTTCTGCACACTCAGCTACCTTGGCTCCCCATAAAAGATTCTTCCAACTATACTTGCACTTGAACACTTTCTAAAAATGTTCTTTTGGGTGGCAAAACATTTTATTTGTGTGCATGGGCGTATCCTGAATGCACTAAAGTAAAATTACTCAGATGAAAAATAACGTCCTTTCATTGTGTGTAAATGCAACACATGTAGCTTGCATGGGGAGAAAAGAAAACTTAAATTCTAAGCACGTGAGCTGAGTGAGAATTAAGTAAGCTGTTAGTAAGGATGGGAACTCTGTGTAAGGAAAGCCACAAGCCTGTGGCTTTCTGCTCTAGAACACCATCATGACAATGGGATGATGTGGGGCTGCATTCCTGATAGAAAGACAGTGTACCATTATTTTGCTCTTTATGAAATGGGGTATGCAGGAAAGCACATGTGGTAGTAATAGGAAAAATGTAATTCGCTTTGGCTGCTTTTCAAACTTTACTATTTGGATAATCTGGGGACTTTTTTTTTTTTTAAACTTTGAGAAGTTCTCCTAGGACTGGCTGATTATGAGATGAGAATATGTCCTAGATGCTGCCAACAGAGAAAACTTGGCTGAATTAGATTTTTTAAGTTGTGTGTACTTTGGTTGGGAGAGATTGGTTTCTCCAAATCACCTCTTCTTTTTCAGAGAACTAACTCAAATTCTGCCTTGAAAGAGTTTTAATCTTTCCTGCACAGGATGAAGGACCTTCAGTGCTCTTCCCAAAGTAAAACCCCCTGTTCTCATTGTCAACACGCCAAGCCAAATGTTGAAGACAAACTCATTTCTGTGATGTACTGTGCCCTAAGTGAATGAGGCAACTTTCTTGTGATGAGTTAAAACCCTAAAATGTTCACTTATTTTTGCAATTCATTAAATTGTGTCTGATTGCTATGGTCCCTGGGTTCATGCTCAAGGACAAATAGTAACCAAAATGAAGAACCTACAACTTGTTCTTCCTAAAGCCAAAAAGTCTCTAGGGAAGAAGCAAACCTGAAATGTGACTCAAATTAAACCAAGCCCACATAAAAGAGGCTTTGGGAGCATAGAGGAAAGAGGATGGAAGAGTAGAAAATAGACTTAGGTTTGAGTGACTGTGTGATCTCAGGCATGTTACCAGTCACCAACTCTCCAAACCCCATCTGTAAAATAGAACTAAAGACACCTCTATTCTGGGGTTAATGTATTGATGAAATAACTATTATGAAAGTTCCTGGCTCACTTTTAGGTACGAAGTAATGCTCAGTAATTGCTGGTTTCATTCCTTACTTCTCTGTCTACGGGATTGATGTGAAGCTCAAATGAGATTATTGGGGATGGATTAAAGTGCCATTTACATGTGGGATTGTTGTAAAAAGGAAAAGTTGAAATATAAAAAAGGAAAGGAATGTAAAGAACAAGGGAACAGATTTCAAAGAGATGTCTGCACTTCCATGTTCACTGCAGCATTAATCACAATAGCCAAGACACGGAAGCAACCTAAATGCCCATCCATGAGTAAATGGATAAAGAAAATGTGTTATATAAATATGATGGAGTATTATTCAGCCCTAAAAAGGAAATTCTGCCATTTGTGACAACATGGATGAATCTGGAGAACATTATGGTTAGTGAAATAAGTCAGATACAGAAGAACAAATACTACATGATACAATTTGCATAATAAATCTGAAATAGTCAAAATCAGCAGCAGAGTGGACTGGTGGTTGCCAGTATCTGGAAGACTAGGAGATAATAAAGTATATGAAGTTTCAATTATACAAGATCAATAAATCCTAGAGATCTACTTTACAACATAGTGCCTATAATTAACAATATCTTATGTTCTTAAAAATTTGCTAAGATGATAGATCTTAAGTGTTCTCGCCACAAAAATTAATAATTGAAGGTGATGAATAGGTTTATGGCACAGATTGTGGTTACGGTTTCATGGATGTATATTTATATCCAAACTCATCAAGTTGTAAAATTAAATGTGTACAGCTTTTTATATGGCAATCCTATCTCAATAAAGTCTTTAAAAAATAGGGGAAAATGTGATAAGGGATACACAGCAACCCTCTGTACTATCTTGCAACTTTTCTTGCTACTTTTCTGTGAATATAAAATTATTCCAAAATTTAAAAAGAAAAAGACCAAAGACCTGCCCCCCAGAGAATCCTTCTGGGTCTGATCTGGATGTTGCCCAGTTCTTTGCGATAGATTCAAACCGCTGGCAGACTCCTCAAGGAGAGTCTTATATATAGCCCATAAGAGACTGCAGGGAAATCAATGGAAAAATGGAAATCAATGGAAAAAATGCCAAAATCCTAGGCCATACCATTACTCATTCAACAAATATTTATTGAGTACCTACCATGTGCCAGACACTGTTCTAGAGTTGTGAATAAAACAATGAACAAATGCAAAGATTTCTGCCGATGTTGAACTTATATTTTAGTGGAGAAAGAGGAGCAAAATATTTAAGTGAGCACCATAAGTGCTATGATAGATGAGAAAAAGTAGAAAACGACTGAAAACATTAGGTTTTGTGATTTTTAAGTAGGGTCATCAGGGAAGCTCCTACGAAGAACATCAAGATTTTAAAGGAATTGAGTAAAAAGAATACTGGAGAGAGATCCAGAAAAAGCCTGCAAAGACCCTAAGGCAAGAGAATGCCTGTGAAGTCCAGCAAACAGCAAGGCACCCAATATGTATGGAATAGAGGGATCAAAGGAGAGAGTAAGGGCAGGCAAAATCAGATAGGGGGCCAGATCATGGATGATCTTGAGGGCTCTCCTAAGGAGTTTAGCTTCACTTGGTAAGGAGTAGGAAGCCATTGGAGGGTTTTGAGCAGAGGAGTGAGATTATCTAGCTTATACCTTAACAGAATCACCCTGGTTGCTGTATTTAGGAACAATGGCAGAAGCAAGAAGATAAGTTGGGAGCACATTGCCATTTGCCCCAATGGGAAACACAGAATATGGTAGAATTAGTTATTTATTCAATGTTACAGCAGAGTCCATAAAGGAAAAGAAAATGCCTATAGTGTAATTCTCTAAAATGATTTTACCCCCTGAAAACCTGCCATCACTCAAAAACTGGTGAGGAGTGGGGAAAGGAGGGAGTTCTGCAAAGAAGTCCATCATTTAATTTCTAGATTACTGTTTGCCCCTGAGATATATATTTGTTATCTATAAGTGGGTAATCTACATAACCTACCAGATACTTTGAAGTAGAGATTCCTTAGTAATAGTGGAAATTTACCCTCAAGTTTTTGCAGTCAAGCTCTGAATGTTTTTCAATCATCAAAGCATTATAACTAAAAAGAGAAGCAGCAGCAAAATTCTTTCAATGACATGGTGATCTGACTTGTTTTCCAACTAAGTTCTCAAATGTGGAGACAAAAAAATGGAGAAACCAAATTCATCACTGGTAGAAATAATGGTCAGGCACCCTGAATAGCTGAAATATTCTGCAGGGCAGGAGGGATACAGGGTGAAAGGAATCCTAGCTTGGAAAAATTAGGTCTAGGAGATAGACAGTTTTCCAGGCTGAAAGATCTCAGGGACAATCAAAATCCAGATGTACAAAGGAACTAGATGCATTGGTTACAAAGAGGTTGGGAGCAGAGGACAGACACTGTTGGAAAATTGTTCAGGCAGGAAGTGCCAGGAAAGAGAAAGGTTCAATAGTGAGGATTTCTCTGTATGGAAGATCAACAGAGTTTCACCACTCAGATGCATGGGGTCTACTCTGAAGGTAGTCCAGTCTGAACCTGTGGGTAGGGCTAGAGAATCTAGGAGAAGCAAAAAGGTCTTATTTCCTCCATGACTAACAGATCCTTCAGGGAGAGCTCTTTTTTGTGGCTTGTGAGGTTATACCATACCGATAGAGGACTGTGAAGCTAAACAGAGCTGACAGTTAGGAGTCTGAAATTTTTATCAAGCTGAATTGAACACTGCAACTCCCTGTTCACACCTGAATTCCTTTATCTGGTTACAAAACTATTTTTAGACTACCAATGACTGACAAAGCAAGCACAATGGTTTGCTTTCCATAAAAAAAAAAAATAAATCAAAAATTAAAAAATAAAACAGATAACAAATGAGAAATAAGGCATAAGCCTCAGGGGCCCAAGGGCATTTATGGCTAAATCATAAAATCTTTAATGGGGACAGAAGTAGAGGTGATGATAGAAAGTAACCAACAACAAAAAAGAGTAAGTTCATTCAGACAATATAAAAAAGTAAAAAACAGATACTTCAGAGTCTAAAGTTTGACTCCCTGGGTTAAAAACCTCAGCCTGTCACTCACTAGTTTTTCTTTGTTTTTTGAGACTGAGTTTCACTCTTGTTGCCAAGGCTGGAGTTCAATGGCACCATCTCGGCTCACCGCAACCTCTGCCTCCCGGGTTCAAACGATTCTCCTGCTTCAGGCTCCCGAGTAGCTGGGATTACAGGCATGCATCACCAAGCCTGGCTAATTTTGTATTTTTAATAGAGATGGGTTATCTCCATGTTGGTCAGGCTGGTCTCGAACTCCTGACCTCAGGTGATCTGCCCACCTTGGCCTCCCAAAGTGCTGGGATTACAGGTGTGAGCCACTATGCCTGGCCTCTAGTTTGTTTTTTATTGTTTGTTTGTTTGTTTTTACCTTAGATATATCACTAAACTTCTCTGAATCTGTTTCCTCAACTGTAAAATGGTAATAACTTAAAAAAGGTCACTAATTATGATATATAAAGCATATAGCACAGTGTTCAATAAATTTTCACTTCCTTCTTTCATCTTAGTACATATGGATTTGATCATGATATAGTCAAAGATTAAAACTGCAAAACTACAAATGACTATGTAATTTGGTTAATCACTATAGCTGATTTAATTAGTAATAACTTCACCTTGGGTCCCTTACTAATTCATCTTTAAATGAACCACAAAATTTCCCACAGTTCATCATTTTAATAAACATTTGTTGAAATTGCACTACAGATCATGTATCACGAGACACTATGCAAGACAGAACAATGTTGTTTCGATCTTCTGTAAGCCAACATCTTAGAGGCATATAAACAAAATAACCACCACACTGTGATAATCATTATCACAGAAAATTATACCATGAGTGTCCAAAAGAAGGAATAACTCTACCTGAGGAAAAATACTAGCCAACACTGACTAAGCACTTACTATGCGCCAGACAATATTTTTAACACTTCACATGCACCAACTCATTAAGCATTACGACACCGCTATGAAATTAGTTACTATGATTATTTCATTTTGCATTTCAGGAAACTGAGGCATGGGAAGTCAAGTCACTTATCTGTAGCTAATAAGACATGTCAGGATTTGAATCCAGATATTCTGGCTCCAGAACCCACACTCCAAACTCTATAGTGTACTGTGGATACTGAGGATGCTTTATAGGGAAGGTAACATAGGAAGCAGGACTTGTAGGATAAGCAGTTTGCAAGCCAGAGGAGGCAATCAGTACGGAGGGACCATATGTCAGATTGTGGAAACTCAGTATTTGAAGGTAATTTAGCAATGCATACAGCCAAAATGGGGAACAGGTGAAAAACTGAAAGAAGTCAAAGCTGATAAAGTTGGCTGTTAAGCCTCCCAATATTTCCTCTCCATTATTCTATGAGACTTGGATTCCTTCCAATGGTGCCAAAGTCCATGTTCCGCCTCTTTCTTTGGCCTCCTTTAATTCAACAGCTAGACTTGTAGGCTCACCAGAACAAATATCCTGTGAGGGATAGTGATGGACTTACCTGCTTTGAATAAATAAGATGCTTAAAAATACAAACTATTTAATGCTATTTGGATGACCTCTCAACACTAAGTATTTAAAAATGATTTTAGGTGTTTGGTCATGTGACTAAGATGGCTAATATTTTTGCCATACCAGAAGAGGCCACACTATAATTTATTCATTATCTTAATGGAAAACTCTTCTAATTGTCCATGTGTTTTATGAGGGATGGAAGTGTCATGGAAATAAGGGAGATGCTTGCCTTAATGAACTTTAGAAACCCTAGATTTTAGGAGATCCCTAAAAAGGGAAATTACAAGGATGCAAGCATTAGCTCTTTCTCAAAGTGCTTGCATCAGCCAATGTTTGCCTTTTGGTAAATTGCTACCAAGAAAGGCTGTGGGAATAGAGCAAATAATATGATGTGAGGCAAAGTATTTGGAACTGCTGGATAAATCACATGCCTGGATAGCACCCAGGACGGCCCGACATCAGTCTTAGCTCATGAGACATCAAGGTGAGAACATCCATTCTGAAAAACAGTCATAAAGAGTTTAAAGAAAGAGCCATAGACCACTTACTAAAACAGCTTGTTCTCACAGGAAGACAGGGACTGTGGGAACAATTCTAGAGATAATTAACATTGAAAGAAGGGTTTATGTTAGAGCACATAAAACTTGAGTTTGTTACATAAGCAAAAAAAGGGCACTAGGAGAGGACAACTTGAAAATACATGACAGAATGAGGATAAGAGATCAAGCAAAACCATAAAGACGATGGGAAGAGGGGCTCAGAATTTGCAGCTTGGAGATGCTGGATGGAAAGGGAATAAGGAGACAACTTTCCCTGATATGGGAAAAGAGAGATGTATGGTGATTCATGAAGGTAAATAAAAGAGGGTTGGGCTGCTGCATGGCTTCATACGCTCAGTGAAAACAAGTCTCCTAGTTTGACTCAGGGAATCTGACACCCATCCTTGTTTCTGTCTCACTTTCCACATCAACCCATCACCTAGTTCTGCCGGTCCTATCCCCAGAGTATGTCTAACAACAGAGCCACCTTTCTCCATCCCCAGCACTGCCGCCGCTGCCACCACCACAGTCCAAGTCACAATTATCTCTAGAACGGAGTCCTGCGTCAGTTTTCCAGTTGTTCCCATGTCTCTATTTACCCCCAATCCATTCTCCACATATCTGCCAGAAAGAGATTCCAAAAGTGAAAATTAACTCCACTTCCCTATGGCCTTTTGAATACAATACAAATCCCTTAATCTGCCAAAACTGTCTTAGATCTGACTCAGCTTTCTTCTCCAGCCCTATCATATGCCATTCTCTTCCTCCATCTGTGGTCTAGCCATACTGACCTTTCCAATTTCAAACACACTTAGGCCTGTCTCCATCCTACTTGTTCTCACTGAAATGCTCCTTCCTGGCTCTTTCATTTATTTATGTCAGTATGAAGGGTTTCTTCTCTTTCCTGAAGCCTCAAACTAAATGCCTTCTTCTCAAAGGAGCTCTCAAAGACCAGTTTGTCTATGAAAATACGATGACTGCTGCCCTAAAGCAAGGAGTTAGTGGTTAAGAAGGTAGACTAAGGACACTGATTTCAAAGCCTAGCTCCCTCACTTGTGTGACCTCCAGGCAAGTGAACTTAATTGTTCTGTAACTCAATTTTCCACCATAAGACGGAAAAAACATAACATAGTCAGAGGCTGGTCGGAAGGATTGAAAGAATCAATAAGCATAAAGGACCTATAGTAGTATCTGGTCCATATAAATGTTCAGCATGCACTTTTTATCATCACAGCACTCTCTTCACTTCCTTCTAACACTTTAATCAGTATTTTTGTGTTTATGTTTATTATCTGGCTTATCCACTATTTCATAAGCTCCAGGAAAATAGAGAACTGGTCCATATCCCCAATACCTATGAGAATGCCAGCTGTTCAGTCAATATTTGATGAAAGAACGAGTTTATAGCATATCCACCTCAGTGTATAGGTTTTGAGAAGGCCGAAACTATTCCTGAGAAAAAAAAGCTGAACTCACTAACCATAGTAACTGTGCTAGCTAAGAATGTCCAAAAGGACAAGACACATCTCTTAGAACACAGAGTGGTTCCCAAGCTTGAAGGCATCGTAAGTATATTAGTCCATTCTCCCACTGCTATAAGGACATACCCAAGACTAGGTAATTTATAAGGGAAATAAGTTTGACTTACAGTTCTGCAGGGCTGGAGAGGCCTCAGGAAACTTACAATTATGGTGGAAGGAGAAGAGTGAGTGCCCGGACTCACTCATAAGGGGGAAGCACCTTATAAAACCATCAGCTCTCGTGAGAACTAACTTAGTATCACCAGAACAAGATGAGGGAAACTGCCGCCATGATTCAATTGTTTCCACCTGGTCCCTCCCACAACACGTGGGGATTATAAGACCTACAATTCAAGACGAGATGAGATTTGGGTGGGGACACAGCCAAACCATATCAATAAGGATCAGTAGAAAGCTTATCAGAGTCAGAGTGTATCAGGTGAAAGGATAGAAAGTTGTGGTAAGAGAGAAAGCATCTCAGTTTGGGGTGAAAGTGAGATCAAAATGCAATTATTTTTACCCTCATGACTACGGTTAGAGGAAAAATGGAGGTGATCAGAGTTGAGAGGACTAAGAAAGGGAGAGAACCAATGTATTAGAAGAGTTATCAGTGTGAAACTGAATCCCTTGAGTATAGGGTGGGAGAGAAGTCAGGAAGTAAATGCCGAGGCAGGTGCTAAGGTCACTAATAAGAGTAAAAGAGGATCCCGAAGGTCAATCAATGACAGCAATGAGGATGCCAAAGAAATGGCCAAAGTGGCCACCTGAGCTCCACAAAGGAAAAAAAAAAAAAAAAAAAAAAAAAAGATTAACGAGTGTTGGAAGAAAAATCATCCAGAGCAGCAGCAAAGGGTGAGGAGATTGCCAGCACTCCTTCTTGAATTAAAAGCCTCATGAATTAAAAGAAATGGGAGCATCCTGATAAAAAGATTAGGAATGGGATAGTCCAAAGGGATATATCAGTGAAGGGGAGAATGTGGTGCATTTTGGGGTCTTAGACAGGTCTGACCAGTGTCAAAGTTGAAGAGATGCTGTGATGTTGTGATAGTCACGACACCCTGAGTTTTGTCCTCTATTCTAAAAGGGCTGGGAAACACTGGCTGATTTTTAATGTTATTCAGATATCTGTACCATTTCTGGTAGAGTGTGATTCAACCACCATAAGCTTGCTTCATGTCTCTGTCTCATTCTCAATATCTCTCACCATTTTTCTCTGACCAAAGGTGGGACATAAATGTCTTCCTACAAATTGATGGAAGCATCCTTCCTGTGGGCCTCCCCAGGAGATATCAGGAAGCAAATGGCAAAAATCAAGTCCATATTTAAGTAGAAGAAAACACCAGAGGCTACTGACAACATCATAAATCCCTGGGGAAAACCTCAAGCTGGAGTTTGTCTAAGCAGATTCAGGAATTTGCTATTTTTCTCATCCTTCCTCATGGGCACTGCCTGGACAGCCTCTTCAGATCGGAGCCAAGACTACAGCCTGCACTGGCCAGATCATGGGGAATACTTGCGAGAAACGCTAGCCCTCAGCCCTCCCTCATTCTGAGCAGTAGGTCAGGTGAATTACTTCAAATACATGCAAGGCCTTTCTGTTACCATGGTAACTGTTCTAAGAACCGTAACAACGTCAATCATAGAAACGGGGAAATCATAACTTGAACCCATCTTGCTGACAAAGATATCTTGAGAAGTAGCCACTGCTCAGTGGCAGACTTTTTGCCTCTCATTTGGGGGAGAATGTTTTGTTTACATCCAATCAGTTATGGGAATAAGGAGAAATGGTGGTTAGTCATTTTCCTTCTGCTTCACTGGGTCTACCTCTGTCTGTATGTTGCTGATATGCTTGTAACTCATTTTCCCTGCTTGAAATTACAGATGGAACAATTCATTTTTTCACCTCTCTTTCCTGCATAGGTGTAAGCACTTGAAGACAAAATATTGATTTTTTCCATCTACTTAAAAAAAAAGAACGGTGTGCTCATTTTCATTACATTGTGCCAGTTGTTTTAATTTCTATGTGCCTGTTTTGATGAAGCAACCTCACAATATCTGGAGATGAAGTTCTAATCCTGGGGCCCTGAAATAAGATCCAATGTCTTTTGTCTACACTGAGAAATGGAGCAAACATCTCAGTTGACAGATTCTTACATGAATAGAGAAGTTAAGGAGTAATTCTTATTTCTTCCTTTCTTGTTTGTGAAAAATCTACACTCTGAATTCTAAAGTGATATCCCACAGAAATAAAATACTAAAATGGCATATTCATGACATCTGGAGCCTACATGATACTTCTTACAAATAAAAAAAAAAAGTATTCTGGCACATTATCATTCAAAATCTGTTGATTATTTGTTTAGTTTTATTTTTTAGTGTACATTGTAGGACACTCTAGTCCTACATAGTATTTTTATCCTTTCTTTAGAATTCTAAAGAATCTCAAAGCAAGAATATTTCTGTGAGTTTATTACAGGCTTCAGTTTAGATACCAAATTGTTACAAAACCAATATTTTTTACATTTTTCTTCTTAATAATGTTCTTTGACCCAGAGAGAACTAAAAAATAAGCTATTTGATGTCTAAAATTGCGGAGATAAACTGACATTGTGTTCTGAAGGTGTCTTTTCACAAGAAAAATGGAATTTTAAAAAAATGTAATCAAGTTATACAGAGCCTCTCACCCTCAGGTCATCAGTTCAGATTTGTCTGAGGCTGGAAAGTTACACAAAGTTGCAGTGGTTGCTGGGCTCTCAGTGCCCTAAAGAAATGAGTTGGAGGTCCCAGGGGAGGTCACCACTTTGTAGCAGTCATCCCGAAATTGACACCTATGAATTCTTTGGAGAATAACAATTCCAACAGAAGTCCATAGATTTTGCCTAAGAACTCCAAGTTGGTCCTAAGCACCCTTAGGCTTGCAAATGTATGTTCGCAAATGTAAGCTACCCCAAGGAATGGAAGCCACTATTTTTAGTAACTCTGGAAAGCCTCTGCACAATATCCAACTTAATTCATGCAACTGAGGTGTTGACAATCCTGAGGAGAGTGTAGATGAACAAGGAGGAAAAGCGGGAGGAAGACAATGAGAAGGAGAATTTTTAGAACTAAGCAAACAAAAAAAGAAAGAAATGGAGAGAAAAGGTGAGAAGAGGCAAGGGAAAGTAAAGAAAAAAGGAGGAGGCCAGGCGCGGTGGCTCAAGCCTGTAATCCCAGCACTTTGGGAGGCCGAGACGGGCGGATCACGAGGTCAGGAGATCGAGACCATCCTGGCGAACACGGTGAAACCCCGTCTCTACTAAAAAATACAAAATCTAGCCGAGGCGAGGTGGCGGGCGCCTGTAGTCCCAGCTACTCGGGAGGCTGAGGCAGGAGAATGGCGTAAACCCGGGAGGCGGAGCTTGCAGTGAGCTGAGATCCGGCCACTGCACTCCAGCCTGGGCGACAGAGCGAGACTCCATCTCAAAAAAAAAAAAAAAAAGAAAGAAAGAAAAAAGGAGGAACAAAAAAGAATGAAGAAAAAGAAAAAGGTCAGGAGAAATAGAGAAAGAAATGAAGAAATAGGATATATGAAATTCTATCATGGAAGTGAGTAGAGATCTCTCCATTCCAACAGAGGTTTTATATTCATTGTTCTCACCACAAGGATCTTTCTTATATAGGAATTTCACTTTTGTAAATGCTAAATTTGATTAAAATCCAGACTTAATAGTCATCCTCCAAAGAAAGGAAGTCACTGGCAAAGACGTTTTTGCATTCTAACCCTATGTATGTGAAAGAACCCAAGGAGGCTCGGGAATTTATGGCTCCCCAGAGTTTGAAAGTTGGGGTGCAGATAGGACAAAAACAAAAGATTTAATTGAAAGTCTGGATTAGAAGCTGCAGATGGGTTTTCTCTTCCCCTGTTCCAGTAGAAGACTAGATGTATACCCTATGAAGAGGTTGAAACAGATACTCTGGTCTTAGGGTTATTGAGCAGAGCTGAAAAGTGCGATTTCATACTGAAAATGGAAAGATTAGGTGAGGTCGACTTACTGAATGCTGAGAAGATCAATCTTCTTACCAAACTCAACAACAAGAATGCTGGAACCAAGAATATCTCCTCTAGAAGGGAGATCAGAAAAGTGATATCTGAAAAAAAGTGCTCAACTTGATAGAAAAAAACTAAAGTTGCTCATGGTTGCATTGGTTCTTGCACCACCCTGCCAGATCACCATATAGTGAAACTCACCAGGTAACATCTGCTCACAGAATGATCATTTTCCCCAAGACTGTAGTATCTCACTCTGAGCAAAAAGGCCCCCATCACCAGATATGTGAGGGAAAGCTTCTATTGTGAAAAGACCAAAACAAAAGCAGTAAACGAACACAGGAAAGAAAAACAATGCAGACAACCATAGAAAACATCTCCAAAAACTAACTTCTTCACAGAAATAAGAATATTGTCAGGATAAAGTAAGAGTAGGCATATAATTTTTAAAAAACCAATTTATATCGTAAGAGATTTTATATTAAAAAATTAAGTAAGCAGAATGAAAATCAGTGAATGACTTGGAAGATAAAGTTGAGGAAAACCTCAAAAAGTGTAAAATAAAGAAAAAGAGATAGAAATTGGTCAGGTAGGGGGGCAGATAAGAAAATTAGAGCCACATCTGGGAGGCCTAGTATACAAATAATAGGACTTTCAGAGGGAAGAAGAAGAAGAAGAAGAAGAAGAAGAAGAAGAAGAAGAAGAAGAAGGAGAAGGAGAAGGAGAAGGAGAAGGAGAAGGAGAAGGAGAAGGAGAAGGAGAAGAGAGATACTAGCGGGTGGAGGGAATTGAGGGTTGTTCTTCCCTTTTCTTGAAAAATAGCACGTTTTCAAAATAGCTTCGCTGTCCTGTCCTATTGAATCTAAGAAGCCCAACAGCCTTTTTTCATTATTTTCTTCTTCACCCACTTCATTTCAAATTGGCAATGTTTCTACTCACATTATCCCGTCTCTATTCCTGGCTTCTGTTGTGGTGACTGATTAAATTTATGGTTCACCTTAATACTAATCTCCTTATCAAATGGTTGTTCAGCCACACCCTTGATGTATCAAGGTGTGTGAACAAACGCTTTTACTTTTTGTAATATGTATAGCTGAGGATTTTCTAAGTCCTCAAGTTTTGGTTCCTTTTTGCTTAACGATTCCTTCTTCAGCTTCTCTCTGTCTCTCTCTCTCATTTTACTACAAGCAGTCAAGTGGTTAAGGGGACCCAGTCTGAATCTTCAACATTTTGCTCAGAAATCTCCTCAGTTAAATATCCAATTTTATCACACATGAATTACACTTCCACAAAACACTAGAACACAGTTCAGTCAAGTTCTTTGCCACTTTATGACCAGGATTGCCTTTCTCATCCAGTTTCCAATAACTTATTTCTCCTTTCCATCTGAGACCTCACCAGAATGGTCTTTAATATCTACGTTTCTATTAACATGATTATTCTGTTCATGATTATATAGTATCTAAGAAGATAAAGGCTTTTTTCTCCAGTTTTCCTTCATTTTTAAGTCTTCACCAGAATTGCCTTTTAATCATCCTTATTTCTACCAATATTTCCTTTATGGCAATATAGGCTTTTTAGCTTGCTCCTCAAAATGCTTCCAAACTCTACACTTCACCCAGTTCCAAAGCTGCTTACGTAGTGTTAGATATTTGTTACAGCAGCACCCTACTTGCTGGTACCAGTATCTTAGTCTGTTTGGGCTACCATAACAAAATCAGACTGGATGGCTTAAACAACAGATATGTCCTTCCCTCCCTCCCTCCCTCCCTTCCTTTCTTCCTTCCTTCCTTCCTTCCTTCCTTCCTTTCTTTCTTTTTTGACAGAGTCTCACTCTGTAGCTCAGGCTGGCTGGAGTGCAGTGGCGTGATCTCAGCTCACTACAACCTCCGCCTTCTGGGTCCCGGTTCAAGCAATTATCCTGCCTCAGCCTCCAGAGTAGCTGGGATTACAGGTGTACGCCACCATGCCCAGCTAATTTTTGTATTTTTAGTAGAGATGGGGTTTTGCCATGTTGGCCAGGCTGGTCTTGAACTCTTGCCCTCGTGATCTGCCCGCCTTGGCCTCCCAAAGTGCTGGGATTACAGGTGTGAGCCACCATGCCTGGCCCCCAGATATTTATTTTCTTACAATTCTAGAGGCTAGAAGTCCCAGAACAAAAGTCAGTTTCTGCTGAGGGATCTCTTCCTGCTTGCAGATGGCTGCCTTCTTATTGTGTTTTCACATGGTGGGTGGGGGGGGGTCCCTTTCTCCTCCTCTTCTCCTAAGGCCACCAGTCCTATGAATTAGGGCCCCACTCTTATGACCTCACTTTACCTTAATTACCTTTAAAGCTCCTGTCTCCAAATACAGTCCTACTGGGAGTTAGGGCTTTCACAAATGAACTGTGTGAGGATGCAATCATTCCATAGCAGGTGACAAGAAGGATGTCACTAAAAGTATGACACTGATGACTGAGGAATTTGAATGTAAGGGAGGAGGTATATATGCCTGGCAAAGAGTTTAGAAATGAATTAGCAATCATTCATAGAAAACAAATTAAACAAAAAAAAAGGATCATTATTAAATGCAGCAAAGTGAAAAAAAAAGCTGTAATATCCTCAATCTCTCACAAAGAAAATGTAATCATAATATACTATATGACTCATGTATAAAGTGTAAATAATGTTTATTTAGTCATAATTATGTAAACACTGAATCTGCTTTTAGACTTCAGTGCAGATGGTAGAGTTAATCATACTTTTCAATCTCTGGCTTACCAGCATTGGTCTTAGTGCAGCCCCTTTCTTATTTATTTGTGTATCTCCCCTCATATCCATTCCCCCTTAGGCAAACACCCTGATATGTTTCATGTGTATTTCATTTATATGAATTATTTTAAAATGTGTATTATATTATTTGCATACATTTTAATTTACACGCCGTATCTCTAAATGTTTAATTCTTTTGTTTTGTTTTGGTATTTGGGGTTTTTTTTTTTGTTTTTTGGGGTTTTTTTTTTGCTTTTTTACCCAGCTATTTTTTAAATCTATCCATATTGTTGTTGTATCTTAGTCTGTTTTGTGTTGCTACAACATAATACCACAGACTGGGTAATTCACAATAAACAGAAATTTATTTCTCACAGCTCTGGAGTCTGGGATGTCCAAGATCAATGGGCCCGCATCTGGCAAGGGCCTTCTTGCTACATCATCCCATGGTGGAAGGTGGAAAGGCAGAGGGAAGGCAAGAAAGAGAGCAAAAGGAGGCCAAATTCATCCTTTAATAAGGAACTTACGCCCACAAAAACAAACCCACTCCCCTGATAATAGCATTAATCCATTCATTAGGGTGGTGCCCCCATAACGCAAACACCTTCCATTTAGCCCCGCTTCTCAACACTGCTCCATTGAAAACCAAGTTTACAACACATGAACTTTGGATGGGTACATTCAAACCATGGCACTGTGTATACATCCAATTCATTGCTTCTAATTCACAAGAATTCCTTAATGTATATCCACCACATGTATTTACCAGGTCCCTTATTGATCAACAATTAGATTGTCTCCAATTTCCAACTGCCACAAACAAAGTAGGAAATTTCTGTAGGATGAAGATTCTGAAGTGCAATGGAGTTGACTAAGTGGTGGTAGAGTGCTCTCCAGAATTGCTACCCCAATGTACACTTCCATCGTGTACATGTTTGTACTTTGCATGTTCCTGTATGATTATCATATACCTGCCACCCTTAGCACTAACCAGCTTTTCAATTCTGACTTTACTGAGAGGAATAAAGTAATATTTTATGTTTTCCTTTTTCTAGTCACCAGTGGGTGAGAGTATCTCTTCATCTGCTTGCTAATCATAAGATATTTTTTATTTTTGAATTACTTGTTCACACCTTTGCCCATGTTTCTCTTCATTCCCTATATTTGCCTTTTGCCTTGCAAGAATTCCTTTTATAGTCTAGAAGCTGATCTCTTTTGGCTTAGGAAACTAAGCAAACAAGAACACAAGACCATTAATAATTCCATGAAAACCAAGTGCACAGGAAAGGAAATTTAATCAAACTGATGACATGACTCAGATGTAAATAATATTTATACAGTCATAATAAGGTAAACACTGAATCTTGACATAACAAAAAAATGATTATCAGAAGGTGGGAAAAGGGAAAGTGAATGGAAGGAAGATGTAAGGAGTATACGAACTAAATCCTCATATTTTATGGTAAGAATATAATGGATGATAACTTGTATGGCTGAATTGTATCCCAGAAAAATATATATTAGAGTCCTAACACCCAGGACCTCAGAATGTGACCTTAATTAAAAATAGGATATTTTGCCAGGCATAGTGGCTCACGCCTATAATCCCAACACTTTGGGAGGCCGAGGTGGGTGGATCACCTGAGGTCAGGAGTTCAATACCAGCCTGGCCAACATGGTGAAATCTTGTCTACTAAAAACAAAAAATTAGCCAGGCATGGTGGCAGCTACTAGTCCCAGCTACTAGGGAGGCTAAGGAGGAGAATAGCTTCAGCCCAAGAGGCAGAGTTTGCAGTGGGCCATGATTGTGCCACTGCACTTCAGCCTGGGCAAAAAGAGCAATACTCTGCCTCAAATAAAAAATAATAATAATAGGATATTTACAGAGGTAATCAAATAAAAACGAGGTCATTAGGTTGGGCTCTAATTTGATATGACTGGTGCCCTTATAAGAAGGGGGAATTTGGGCACAGAGATAGACACACACAGAGAGAAGACCGAGAAAGCCCTGTGAAGATGAGGGCAGTAATTGGGTTAATGCATACACAAACTGAGGAACACCAAAGACTGCCAACAAACCACCGAAAACTAGGGAAGAGGCATGGAACACTCTTCTTCACAGCCCTGGAGGAAACCCACTCTGCTGACAAGTGATTTGGAACTTCTAACCCCCAGACTGTAAGACAATGAACTTCTGTTGTTTAAGCCACCCAGTTTGTGGTACTGATGACAGCAGTGACCCGTCTGCAGCAGCTGCTGCATGACACCAGCTGCAGTGGGGAAGGTGCAGTCAAGGCTGCATGCTCCACAGAGCTGGTGGGAACCCCACCCCCTTCTGAGATGGAGGGGCTGGAGCCTCACCCTCCCAGGCACAGCAGCAGCTGCCTGGCTGCAGCTGCAGACCCAAGCATCCCTGCATTCTTGGCGGCCTGGGAAGCCCCTCCTGCCCCCACAGGCTCAGAAGTGCCCACTCCCACTGCATGGCCTCTCCCTGCTCCAATTTTGGAGCAAAGCTGTGGCCAAGCCTGGGTGCTGTCATGACCTGGCCAGGTGTGAACGCACTTGGGGTGGTACTGACACACCAGCCCCCTGCCACCTCGGCCCCCTCCAAGCTTTGGGCACCAATAGACATGAAAGAAAGGCCAAGGGGAAACTGAGGGGGGGTTGGTGCAGGCCTGCAGGCGCCCCTCAGCATGAACAGCCTGGGCACCATGGATGACATATAGATGGTGGCAGGAGGCAGACAGGCTCCTGGGTGGAAAGGGGTAGGTCCCTGGTGAAGCCCCACTTTCAAGCCAGGGATGGCCTGAAGCCTTGGGGCCAGGCTGCCAGTTCTGCAGACTGGAATGAGAATTTATGATGCTTTTTCTGGGCCAACCCACGGACCAATCACCAGGCAACTTCCTCCCCTCTGAAGCCCATAAAAACTGGATTCAGCCAGACTCAGGCAGACCACCAGACAACCTGCCTGCAGATAGGAGCTACCCACTCTGGGTCTCCTCTCCACTGAGGGCTGTAGAGACATCGGGATGACCTGCCTGTGAATAGGAGCTACCCATTCTAGGTCTTTTCTTTGCTGAGGGCTGTAGAGATATTGGAACAACCTGCCTGTGGATAGGAGATACCCATTCCGGGTCTCCTCTGTGCTGAGAGCTGCAAAGACGATGGGATGACCTGCCCGCGAATAGGAGCTACCCACTCTGGGTCTCCTCTCCACTGAGAGCTGTAGACTTGACAGGATGACCTGCTTGTGGAAAGGAGCTACCCCACTTCAGGTCTCCTGAAAACATTCTGTCACTCAATGAAGCTCCTGTCAACTTGCTCACCTTCCAGTTGTCCGCATACCTCATTCTTCCTGGATGCAGAACAAGAACTTGGGACCCAGGAAAACAGCTGTATCACAAATGAGGCTGAAACACACCCACCCACCCCACTCACCAAGTTGTGGGTGACAAGAAGGAGAGAAGAGCTGTGGCCCTTTGAGAGCCCAGACCTAGGGGTGCCCCAAGCCAGGTCTATGACACCCTCTTTGGAGATCTGTGGTTCCTGGCATGTCCAAGCTTCTGGGCTCCACTGCATTCCCCTTGTCCAGGTATGGGTGCCCACAACAGAAGCCATGGGCAGTATATCTGGTCCAGCTGCAGCCTTGCATGAAGCCGGCACCTGTGCTGGTGTCTGGAGTTGTCTACCCCACCACAGCAGCCAGCATGCCTGGCTGTGTGCAGTGGCTGGACCCCATGACCACTCCACCACACAACCCTTGCCTCTCCACACCTGGCTCACCCTTGGCAGGTGTGGGATCCAGGCTGGCTGCATGAGCCGAGCACAGCCTGCTGGGCCAAGTGGGCAGAATGAGCCTGGTGGGCACGAGCAATACTCAGGCAAAAGGTGCCACTGGCCACAGAGGTGTCCAGCTGGTGAAGCAATACCCCAAGGATCCTGTGATAGTACTTTGTTATGACAGCCCTAATAAACTAATACCTTTTAAAAAAGAAATGACAGTATATACATTATATTTAAAACATGGAGGCAAACATAAATGTAAGTGGCTGCTTTAGGAAGTAGAAACGGGTGGGAACAGAAAGGGGATTACTTTCTGTAATGACTACTTTAACTGTGTTCTTATAATTTTATAAAACATATTCTTAAAAAGATATCTTGCCATATTTTAAGCCTCTGCAGCATCTTAGGGAAGATAATTTCTATATTTTTACTACTTTCATAGCAACAAAGAAGATTTTTTTGTTCTATTAAGAAAATGTTGGTTGTTAGGCTTCAAAGTACATTGTTGTATGGTTTTGTGACCTTATATATTATTGACAATCCTGAGACTGGGACCTAAATTTAAGTTGTTATTGACAGGCAAAAGCATTTACATTTCAAGAGTTTGGATAGTGAGTGCAGAGTATTATAAACAGAGAATGAGCTTTAGAGGGAGATAGAAATAGGTCTGAGTCCAAATGCCCCTGCTTATTAACTTGTATGACCTGAGGCAAGTCCATTTAATTCTCAGTTCCTCAATTTCTTCATCTGTACAACTGGATAATAAGGGTGTACTTCCTGGGAATTCTGTGAGTCTCAATGAGAAACACTTAGCACAATGCCTGGCTCATGGTAAGCACTTGATAAATGGTAGCCATATGGTTATGATATCCATAGTAAGAAGCTTTTCCATTCTTTGCCAACTGTATCTTCAGCCACTAATTTAAAATTCTTCCTTCTACTCCCATATCCTTCACTCTTGATTCAAACCATTAGTTAATTTTGCTCACTGTTTATATGATTATGTTAAAAAACAAATCTTCAAAGAATCACCTTTAAGTCCTAGATCTGCAAATTTATACTGCTGGCATCAAGCAATTTATTTAAATTTTCTGAGCCTCAGATCCTCATCTATAAAGCACATTAAATAATATCTGTTGTGACACATAAATAAATAAGACAAAGAATATAGAAATATCCAGAACAATAACAGGTAGCGTATAGATCCTCCACTTATGGAGGCACAAGGCAAAGCTTATAGGCAAACTCATTTCCTAATATATTAAATTAAGTAATGTTAAATAAATACCTCATATTCTTTAGCTGTCTCAATAGAAACATTTTGTGAATATTTAACAGCTAGCTCCACCCTTCAAAGGAATACTGAGACACATGGATATTGTAGATATGTGAAATATACATCAATTTCCAACCCCTTTGCTTTGTAATATGCCAAAAACTTGGATTTACACAGTGCTTGAAGCAGAGCAAACTATCCATGCTTCTTTAATTGAATTAATTGTCAGTGAAATCCAGAACTTTGCAATACTTGACAAAGTTCTATACAAAGGAAAGGTAATATGAGCAAGCAAATATTTACAAAATATGTAGTAAAGCTTAAAACAAGCACATTTTTGTTAGTATTGCCCACTGTTCAAAAACAATCCAACTTACAAAACATCAAATATACAAAGCATCTAAAACTGCCATCACAAAAAGATTCCCAGAGTCCTCAATGAATTCCTTCAAATAGTGGTCTTCCCAAACAGCTTTTAAATCATCTGATTCTAAAAATCTGCCTTGCACACAAATCTTCATGAATATAGCTATTTCCTGAATGAAAAACACTCAAAATTAGAACAAGATCCTTCCTGCTTTGATGCCCATTATCAAAGTGAGCAGGGGCTGAGTTTAAATCACCATGCCCCTGCTCGAACAGTCTCGTTCCCTCTCATCCTCACCACTGCTGTGGTATCCTGTCGGGGAGAAGACATAGGGCTCTCTAAATAGTTGAGTTCAGCAATCTTCTAAAATGCTGATGCAGCTCCCTTGGCTAAGTGAATGCAATATTTCTGTGACAACCTTCCATAATGCAAGGAGCAGCTCTCTTAGGTCAGCAAAGGTTATAGTGGTTCCCTGTCAACGGGGAGAGATTACTCCAAGTTTCATTTGTAGCCTAGAAGAATTTCTCCCCTCTTTTTGTTTAGATAAACTCCATGCCTAGCACAAAGTGCTGAAAGACCCCTTGAAATCTATGTTCTCTCACAATTCTTCCATGCATGGGACTATACCCCATACATGGGCTTGACGGCTATTACTAGTATAATGTGGATAACCATTTAAGTACACTTGAATGTTTTGATGTTGTTGTCCATGGGACTAAATTCAGCTATAGGTTGTTATTATTAAATAACAAAGATATAGCCAGCTTTCTTTTTTATTTATGAGGCGACTTAACATACTTTATATCATGTGTTCTTTCCAGAAACTATATAACATAGGGATTGTCACTTTCATGATACAGATAGGGAAATGATTCTGAACATGGGCCTCTTTGTCGATGCTCCTCCCCAGGTGCTGCATCCAGATGTGAATTCATGCTTTTGATGAGGTATGAATAGAGAAGATGCTGGGCCATGTGTCTTCAGTCAGAGTACCTGCAGACCCCATCACTCCTGCAGCAGCCACTGCAGTCCAGCAGAGGTTCCTCTTTTTCACATAATGCAAGCACACAGGTCCACTTAGAAGGGAGGAAGGCAACAATTGAGCTGTCAGAACTCTGAAAGCTCAGGGACTATTTAGACCTTCTACGTGAAAATGAGGTTGCAATTTAATTATGAGAAGAAATTACATTTGTTGAGCACTTACCACGTGTCAGACACTATACTTCATGTTTTTCACGTATTATCTCACTTAATTCTTGAAACAAACCAAAGTGGTAATTGCTATCATTATCCCTATTTTTCAAATGTGGGAACACAAGGAAATTAACCTACCCAGTTGATGCCGCAGCCTGAACTCCAAATCTCTCTGCTCTGCTGTCCCCAACACGGTCCAATCTGCCTTGTTTTCTTTCTAACAATAAAATGTCCCCAATGCTCCAGTCATGCATTAATGTGGCCTTAGACTTGAAAATCAGGAATATTTTTTAGTTTTAAGAGGAAATTGAGAGCATCTACCCATCCCCATTTGATAGTCATAAAAGAAACAGTCCATTTCAATGCTATTGCCTGGCATTTCATTTTTATCAACTTGCATTTTCACAGCACAAAATATATCTAAGGTACAGATGGATGTTGAGAAAAGTTTGTTCTCTACTCAAAGGTATGAAACCCTATGTTTAGTTTTTAATTTGTTTTAACATCTGGAAGCTGGATGTGTCTCAGCATGCTAGAGATTTAAAGGTGAATGACAGTTCCTGCCAGTGAGAGGTGGCAGGCAGGAAACAACCAACTGCAATACAACTAGTGCAGCATTAATAGCATGAACAAAGTGTGGACTAAGAGTAGAGAGAAAGTAACATGTACTTTGTGAATGGCAGGGCTATGACTTCATCGAGGTAGTGATTTTTTAGTTGAAATTTAAAGGTTATGTAGGAGTTGATCACAGAAGCAAAGGGAGGAGACAGGTACCCCAGGCAGAGGCATGGCCAAAAAATGACTGGTGCACAGGGGCCAATGGATATGGTAGGGGGCCTGCTGTGTAATAAGATCACAGATGGTGAGGGGGTAAAAATGTAAAGAATCCTGAATTCATGATGATATGTAATGAGATTTGCTTAATTTACATAGCACTTTCACCTTCATTTTCACTTGATATTTAAATAAATCCTGTGAAGTTATTATTTTCTCCTCTTTGCAGAAAGTCAGAGAGGTCAGGCCCAAGTCCTCAAAGTTGAAGCGAGAAGCTTTTTAGTCTTTGGCCTTAAAATCCAATGCTATTTCCAATACTTTAAAAAAGCAGACTGCCCTGAGGAAGTTAGAAAGTCCAGAGACAGTCTCCAGCTTCATCCATGTCCCTACAAAGGACATGAACTCATCCTTTTTATGGCTGCATAGTATTCCATGGTGTATATATACCACATTTTCTTTATCTATCATTGGTGGGCATTTAGGTTGGTTCCAAGTCTCTGCTATTGTGAACAGTGCTGCAATAAACATATGTGTGCATGTGTCTTTATAGTAGAATGATTTATAATCCTTTGGATATATACCCAATAATGGGATTGCTGGGTCAAATGGTATTTCTGGTTCTATATCCTTGAGGAATCACCACACTGTCTTCCACAATGGTTGAACTAATTTGCACTCCCATCAACAGTGTAAAAGTATTCCTATTTTTCCACATCCTCTCCAGTATCTGTTGTTTCCTGCCTTTTTAATGATCACCATTCTACCTGGCATGAGATGGTATCACATTGTGGTTTTGATTTGCATTTCTCTAATGACCAGTGATGACGAGCCTTTTTTCATATGTTTGTTGACACAGGAACAGAAAACCAAACACCTCGTGTTCTCACTCATAAGTGGTAGTTGAACAATAAGAACACATAGACACAGGGAGGGGAACATCACACACTGGGGCCTGTCAGGGGGTTTGGGGCTAGGGGAGGGATAGTATTAGGAGAAATACCTAATGTAGATGACAGGTTCACGGGTGCAGCAAACCACCACGGCAGGTGCATACCTATGTAACAAACCTGCACATTCTGCACACGTATCCCAAAACTTAAAGTATAATTAAAAAATAAAAGAAAGAAAGCCCAGAGACAAATCCAGGGGAAGAGTTCACTGAAATGTTCACATTTAATTTAGTTCTATGCTCTTAGTCTTTGGCACTGTGCTGACAAGAAGAGCACAAGGTTAGCAGCCATACACTGTGGCCACTTCTCTTAGCTTTTTCTTGAATGTTGTCTCCATTCGTAGTGTCTTTCTCAAGGGTAGTAGAAGCTAGGAAATGAGGTTATGGAATTTGATATAGATGAGGAAAAGCCTGAAGTCAGTTTTGGGATTTCCTGACTTTGCTCACTTATCCCCTTAATTTGCCCACTCAAAGGTTGCTCTAGCAAGGCTTATTCATATCTATTTTTGTTTATTTACTTATATATTACCTCATTAGACGAAGATTTTAAAGCCATACATATAACATACAAAAAATAGTAAAATATTTGTTTCTAAATCATCACAACAAAAGAAAAAGAAATTGCATTAGAATAGGAGAGACAAGTCAAGGGAAAAACAGAATATTGTTAAGCAGGTAATGGGATCCCTACCATAGCTGTTTTTAAATTTTCCCCTAAGTTTCCCAATAGATAAAGCCAAATCAGAAACTAATTAGTGACATATTCATGAGGAGAAAACATATGGGCTCCTCAGAAGCAGCAAGTATTTCCTAGTACTAAATTCTGAAACGAATTTATCTTATGAAGTGTCCTGTAGGGAACTCTGAGAGATGCAGTGAATAACACCAACAATGAAATTTGTGTGTGCTTCAAATGCAATGGAGGGTTTCTCCAGCAGTTTACAATGTTATCCAACTGCATGTGGGCTCCTATGTCTTCAGGTCCGTGAGCCCATCTTTCTTTCTGCTCTCCTTTCCTTCTGTTGCTCAGAGTGCACGCAACCCTGGCATGCACACACACGCACACATACTCTCTCTCTCTCTCTGTGTATCTTTGCCTCTCTCTCTCTCTCTGTGTGTATCTTTGCCTCTCTCTCTCTCTCTCTCTCTCTCTGTGTATCTTTGCCTCTCTCTCTCTCTCTCTCTCTCTCTCTCTCTCTCTCTCTCTCTCTCTCTCTCTCTCTCTCTGGGAGCTCCCTCATGTCCCAGAGGGCATTTCACATTGGATGCCTGCTTTTCTCCTGCTTGTCAGCAACATATTTTTCAAATTAGCACTTGGTAGCTTTGAGGGAAACCCAGACCTTTTGGGGAAGACAGTGAGAGGCCAGCTGAAAAAAACAAGAGGTCTGTTTTTTTCTCAGCTTGTAATAAATTTGCAATACAAGCAAAGAAAAATAAACACCCAGATTCTGCAACTAATATAAAAGTTCCCTGGATTGATGTGTTACCAAAGCTTGGTCTTCCCCTAGATCCTCTGCTATTTACAAGCAGGGCGCTGTTTCTCATGTGGAAGAGGCATGGCATGGCAGCTTTGGTCCTCCTCCTCCCTGTCTTCATTGCTGTGCTTCCCAGTGGGTAGACAAGAGGTGGATGGACAATAGACAAATAGAAGGCTTTTCTCAGGAGACTCGGGGATTCCACCCTGCCCAGGCAGCCACAGTAGGTCCTGGTGAGAAATGTCTCTTCTGAAGCTGTGCTTTTAACTCAGTGAGACACCTCCCTGCTATTGGCAGAGGAGAGGCTCAGGAGGCCCAGCTGATCTTCATTAACAAATGGACAGATCTGTGCTCATGCCAAGACCTTCCTTGTGGCCTCTTTCCTGCCCCCTGTGAGGACTGTTCTGATCTTGACTAGGAACTAAAGCTAGGGAAAAGCCAAAAAGGAAAATTTCTCTGGGAAAAAGCTAGGACTAGATCAAGAGAAGTGACTTCTCCATTTTGATTAGGGAAGTTGCATTTAGAGTCCAGTGGAGCGCTGTAGTGGAGAAACTCCTGATTTTGTAGTTAAGGGGTAGGAAAATGTTCTACCTACTAAACCCTGGAAGCTGGCAACAGAAGATCTGGGTCCCAAACTCTCCCAAATCTTTTAGCTCCAACATTTACTAGCTGGATTGTTTTAAGTCAATCCTTTGTTTTAACTGAGCCTCAGTTTCCTGCTGTAAGAATGCTGACAAAGGAAGTCACCTCAGATCCCAGGGCTGTGGCGAGAATCAAGTAAGATTAAACATCAGGAATTACTTTGACAACAGTAAAATGCTAGACAAATATGAGCTGTTAATTTTATTAAGCAACAGTCTAGAGGCCTGACCTCTGGTACCAGCTTTACATGTGTCTTTGCCCTTGGTGCTTTCTTGGCTGGATTTATCACATTCTCCTATGAGCTGTCTTTCCCCCCGACAGTTATTTAATTCCTTTCTCAATAACCAAGTTCTCTGAGTGGAGCCCCAGTATGCATGGGGAGAATAAATCTATTCCTATCTTTAAGGAACTTAGATGAGGCAAGGCAGAGAATAAATAACTAAAATGGCCGAAGGAAGACAAGGTATAATGGAAAGAATACAAATCCTGAAGCCAGAAAAGTTGTTTTTGATACCAGTGCTGTCTAAGTGATACAGACTAAGTATCTTGGCTTCTCTGAGTTTTAGCTTCTTTTTCTGTAAAATGTGTCTGATAAAAATAATAATACCTGCTTCATACACTTACAATGAACATGTGGTAAGATAATGCCTACTCACAACATCGTATAAATGTTAAAAATATTATCTGAAAGGAGCTGGTGCCTTAACAATAAAGATAGCTACAACTTACTAAATTCTACTATGTGCCAGGTACTGTAGAAGGCACTTTACTGGTGTTATTGCATCTACTCCTCACATTAGGAGAGGGCAATTATCTCCATTTTACAGATGAAAAAACTGAAGTTCAGGAAGGTTAGGAAAGTAAGTTGTGGAGAAAGTGCTAGAACCCAGGTCTGTCTGATTGCAAAGCTCGCATTCTTTCTATTACCTATTTGATTTTTTAAATAAAGTGATATAGTAACAAATACAACTTCTCAGGATTCACTTACTAGAGTAACAGTGGACTTCTGCAGGTACCTTCCACGCATAGTAGACTTTCAGTACATGTTTTCTTACTTGGCTTCCCCCAGAAGCAGACCCAAAGACAAAGATGTGAATGTAAGTATAGGGGAGCAGAGACATGAGACAGCCAATGAAGGGTTTCTTGCCAAGCCAGAAGTTTGATTCCATTGGAGAACTCTGGGGTCATTGTAAAGGATTCACCTCAGATTTTTCCCCTTTGAGTGAGTGAACTAATATGGTATTTATACACAAACTCCTGTCTGGCATTAATTTTGGTTTTTCTGAAGCAACCCAAGACACACACACACACACACACACACATACACACATCCCACAGTGGAGAGGAAAGGTCTTTCAAGCAAGAAATGCAAATGCTGGAAACCATAGCATCACTGAGTACATAAATGAACCAAGATCAAACGAATGAGCAAGTATGTGGTAGTGGTGAAGGGTTGGGTAAGAGAGGGATACAGAAAAGACAGGGAAAGATAAAGAGAGTTACCAAAGCACTGGCTTGAGGATTTAATAGGCTCCAATCTTTCTTATCATTTTATGTCATACATACTAAGAGACCTGAGGCAAATGAGATTATTGTTTCAATTTTTCATTTCCTCCCCAATTTTATAATTCTATAAATTTTATAATTTATAGAATTATAAATCTACAATTATTTGCCATGTAACTTTGTGGTACCCTCCCTTTAAGTGGGCTATATTTCCTTACCCTTTAACTGGGTGCTTGACCATGTGACTTACTTTGATCTGTGGGATGGTAGCAGACACAACACAAGCAAAGGCTTGCAATAGGGTTGTTTACTGGGACTTGCACTCTTATATGTTATGCCAGAGTTATCCTGTTGGTTGCAAAAGACAGATGAGTTACACCAGCCAAGCCCAATCTAGATGAGCTATACTCAGTCAGTTACAGACATGTGAGTGAAGCCAGCCTAGATCAGCTGAGCTGACCCACAGGCACATAAGCTTAAAAAATGCTTATTGTCATACAATGCCCAGACTTTTTGTGGGTATTGAATGCTCTGAAGCCATAAATAACTGCTGCAAAAACTGTACTTCTTTATTCTCTGATAGTACCAAATATTCATCCAAAAAATTAATTCATCAAACATTTTGTAAGCAGCTACTTTGGGTCACCATTTGAAATTATTTATTTATTTGTCATGTATCATCCCATCACTGAACTGTGACCTTCATGAAATCAGGAACCTTTTCTGTCTTGTTCATTCCTATATTCCAAGGGTCAAGTACAGTGTGTGTCATACGGTGAGTGCTGAATAAATATATATTCACTGAAGAAATTGGTATCAGTTATTTTGATATCTACTGCAAATATTCAAAATGTCATTCTGATTACACTCAATTTATTGGAGGAGACAAATGGACACAACTCTAATTTCTCTTATCATCATGTTATAGAAGCATAGAGAAATATATAACTCTAAGTGGAGAAATACTGAAAGACTCTGCTGAAATAATGGCACTGGAGCCATTATTTGTTGACACAGAATGAAGACTGATGAAAGTGGGAAGAGAGGACATTCCAATCAGAAAGGACATCATAAATGAAAGTATGGAGGTGTACAAGAATACCTAGAGCAGCTGAAGTAATAACACAGGCATACAGGGGAACAATGGGTAGAGTCCAACTCTGAGGAACCATAAATGAGATGCTACAAAATTTGTACTTTGTCTTCTAGGAAATGAGGAACTAGGAAAGATCTTTAATCATAATATTAATACAACTTTATCTCTTTCAAATAGCTCTTTAGACAGCCATGTGGGAGAAAAAATGGATTTACTACATATTCTAAATAAATTTGCCTTGCATTACTGTCCTTCCTTAAGCCTTCTTTGTCCCAGTGGCAAATAACCACCATAAGCTCTGAGATGCAAGTTACATATGCTCCCTTAAGTCTCCTCCCTTTCTTTCCCCTGACCCCAAAACCCTGAATTTTCTATACCCCCACCCAAATACCTAGTACACATGCTCCACCCCTGTGGCACATCTGATGTCAACTCAAAAAACAGGCATGTTAAAATTAATCAGAAATGCAACTTTCACACACTTGGGAATCTTTCAGCACAGCTAAGATTAAGAAATCTTAAAGGTAGATGAGACAACCCTCACTTGCAAAACAGCAAAGGGAAATGTTCATGTGTAGAAAGAATCCCACTGGGCATCTGTTTCCTGACCTTAGTTAGACTCCCCTAGGGAGTTAATCTAAGGAGATTCAGCACATACCAAATAATATAACTCCAGAAATCATAAATGCAAGAGCCAAATTAAAGTTACACATGGTAGAAAGTATCTGTTTTATATAATCAAAATCATTATCATCAATACTCACTAAGTCTTCTTTCAATATGATTATAAGCTGGGCAATATAATATTACATATGGTCACTGACCTGCAGCTTAATCATCTAACTCTCTTTGACTTATGGGGTGTATCAGCGACCCATTGCATTTCAGTAGGTAACGTGTTATGAGGTGAATACAGACAGTATATGACAGAAATAGCCATTTTTTATGTACTCCATTGGTTCACAGAATCAGAGAACTAGGTGGTTGTGCAGTATATGATCTCACTTCAATCTATATCATTGGTAGTCAGTAAAAGAATAATATCCATGGTATGTGGCCCAGAATATGTTCACAACAGTGTGCCCATAGTTCTAGATGTAAGAATAGCTTTATCTGTACCCAAGAAGCCAATAAAGTCATTAGCCAATCCATGCATTCTGCCTATTCAAATACAAGTCTAGAGAGATATCCCCTTATGTGCAGATGAATAAAAGAAAAATCCAATATAGAGCATGTGAAGTAAAATTGCAGCTAGAGGAAAGGATAGCATTATCCTTAGTAATCCAAGAAGACTTGATATCTTTGAAAAATAACATATAAACCAAAAGATAATTTTATTATATTACAATAAATTTACAAAAGAATTCAAGATGGCGTGACTTCTGTAAAATGAAAATAATAAGTATAATAATAAATAAAAGACTAAAAAGAAAGGAGAGGTAAAAGGATAATAGGATAAGGTGCAAGAGAGTTAACTGAGATTAAAACAGGAGCCAGGTAAGAGTAGAAAGCAATAACAGAAATGATATCCCTGTTAGAAATAGAATTGGTGTTGTGATAAATCAAGACACTCATATAGAGGGAAAACTGAAGTCTCTAAGAACTCAAAGGAGAAGTCAATAATTTTTAATTAATTAGGTAAACAAAGAAAAGGAAAAAGAAAAGTATGATATAATCTAAGGATGAGATAATTTCAGAAATCTTGAGTAAGATAAAATAACCAAAGACATAACTGAAGAAAACTTCCCTGAGCTTAAAAAAAAAAAAAGAAAATTTTGACTTTTAAAAAAATATTTGACCCAGAAAAACTAAGATAAACAAGCCCAAACCTAGATATCTGGAATTTTTGTTAATCATATAGTTAAGGGAAGAGTGGTGGTTGTTATCTTGAAAGAAACAAAATTCAGACTGGCTTCAAAATTTTACTCTGGAAAACCAAAATATCAGGAGGTAATAAAGCATTCTGAATACTATGCTTTGTAATATGAGTATTCTGAGCTAAGGGAAATAATTTTCTTCATGTGATTTTGTGTTATATGTAATATTGGAAGAGCCTCCCAATTGGTCACCTTTCCACCCACCTCTCTGCCTCCAATACATCTTCCATATCCTTTGCATCGATCCTGCTTCCTTGCTGAAAATCTTTTAGAGCTATGTGATTTTTTTAAAGTATGATAAAATATTAATGATATAATCTAGATGGTGAGTATGCAGTCATTCAATGTTAAAATTCTTTCAATTTTACTGTGTTTTATTTTTATAATTTAAAAACTATTTCACATCATCCTCATTGTCGACTGGATAGAATCCAAATTCCTTGCATAGTGTACAAACCTCTTCAGAATCTAACCTCAATCTACCTCTCTGGTAGCACCTTCTGCCTATTATTCTTACCCCATCTAGTCACCATGAACTCCTTGCTGTTCTTGAAGTACCTCTGTTAGGAGGTCCTAAAAGGATAATTTTGATTGAATTTGTCCCATAGCAGCTGAGTTTGAGGACAGAAAAAATATGAATACTCTGACATTTCATACAAGTTATGTTTTACTGTAGTGTGCAGTACAGGCTATATAGCTGATGAGGTACAGTGCAAAATGAAATTTCAGAACCCCTTGTTCAAAAATTCTTAAGAATTTCAAGATGGCAACAGCAAAGCAATACACCAAGCGTGAGCCCCACCTTTTTTGTTTGGAGACAAAATCTCATTTTGACACCCAGACTGGAATGCAGTGGTGTAATCAAAGCTCACTGCAGCCTCAAACTCTTGGGCTCAAACGATCCTCCCACCTCAGTCTTTTGAGTAGCTGGGACTATAGGCATGCACCACCACATTTTTTTTTTAGAGATGGGGTCTTGCTCTGTTGCCCAGGCTGATGATATTGAACTATTGGGCACAAGTGATTCTCCCGCCTCAGCCTCCCAAAGTCCCAAAGTGCTGGGATTATAGGCATGAGCCACCACAACCAGCCTGTGGGCCCCTTTTGAGTGCCGTTCCCTGTGTGATCACTCATGGAGCCAGCTGTAACTACCTAAGGATATCAAACTGACTGAGGCTTCTCAAGTATTTACCAGTTTCCTTGAGTGGCAGTAGTGGTGGTATCTGCTTGCCTGTGGTGATGCACTGACAAGGAATGGGAGCATTCAAGTGGAAGATTACCAAGTCTTTTCTGTCTTCCTAACATGTCTTTTGCAAGCTGTATTTCAATTGAATGTCTAGGTCCTGCATACAGTTTCCTCTACTGCTAGCAGAGTCATGGTGTTTTATTATGGCACTTGTATTGCAAAGAGGTAATGATGACTGGTTTATGATCAGACCCAATCTTTATCTCCCACTTGAAAAGACTTAGAATGAACTGAGTAGGGCATTCTAAGAGAATAGAATTTTGTGCTAGTCAGTCTTCTCATTCAACACTATAGAACATGCTGTGTCACTCTAGTTATCAAAATATTCTTTACATTACTCTGTATAATTTTTAAATTTCTTCATGCTTTAAAAATATACTGTTTTTATTGTTGTCACAATTATAAGTTAGATGTTTTTTCTCTATCACATCACCTAAAATTTTTTTTGTTCTACTTACTACATAAACTCTATTAATGTTTATATATTTATCTCATATGTGGTGATTTTACTAAACTCGTTCATTCTAAGAGTTCTACAGTTGATATTTCCAGGCTTTCTATGACTATAAACTCATGAAAATCATCATGTCTTTGTCTCTTCCTTCACAATAGTTATGTTTCTTATTTCTGTTTGATGTCCTATTGGGTGGTCCAGAACTTTCAGAAAAAAAGTTGTGTAAAAATATCTCATTCTTGATCTTGGTGGCAATAAGCCTAATATTTCACTATTAAGTATCATCATGACTATTTTTAAATAGTTCATTTTCAGCACATTGCAAAAATCCTACTCTTAGTTTGTTTTTCAAAATCTGAAATAGCATATTATTAAATGCCTTCTTACCACCTACTTAGTGTAGCTCTTGTTGTTTTGCCTAGAGTTGTGATGTACTATGTTAATCAATTTGTTTTTATTGTGGAATAAATAAAGGAATTATCTTCATATTCCTAGAATAAATCACTCTTAGTAATTAGGGGTGATTCTTTTGACATATTACTGTATTCAGGTTGCTACCATTTTATTTAAGATATTTGTATCAAATACATAGTAAGAATGTCTATAGTTTTCTTTCTTATAATACTAGTATTATGTCACTCCAAAATATATTTATATTGTGCATTGACCATACATGGAGAAATCAATATAATCAATATACATATTATAAGAATTCCATCCCCACAATGTTTACTTCTTTGATTGGAAGCACTAATCACTCACAACTCCCCCAAAAATAGAATTTTTTTTTTTTTTTTTTTTTTTTTTTTTTTTTTTTTTTTTTTTTTTTTTTTTTGGCAGAACAGGAGAATTCCAGAGACTTCCATTTGGCCTTTTCTACTTATATTGTCCCTTTATCTAAGACTCATAGAGCCAAGATAAGAATTCTTCTAGTTCCTGAAGTTGTATATTCCAACTATACTGTCACTGTACAGTATATTCCTTCTATATAGTGAACCTAGTTGTGCACTTTGCGTGGAAGGAGAAATGGCCAGATGTGTGATTATATACTGACTCATGGGCTGTAGGAGCTGATGGTTTGGCTAGATGGTCAAGGACTTGGAAGAAGCATGACTAGAAAACTGGTGACAAAGAAGTTTGGGGAAGAGGTATATAGATGAACCTTGCTGAGTGAGCAAAAACTGTGAAGACATTTGTATCCCATGTGAGTGTTCACCAACAGGTGACCTCAGCAGAGAAGGATTTTAATAAGCAAGCAGATAGAATGACCCATTCTGTGGACATCACTCAGCCTCTTTCCGCAGCCACCCCTGTCATCGCCCAATGGGTCCATGAGCAAAGTGGCTATGGTGGCAAGGATGGAGATTATGCATGGGCTCAGCAACATGGACTTCCACTCACCAAGACTGATCTGGCTACAGCCACCAGTGAGTGTCCAATTTGCCAGCAGCAGAGACCAACACTGAGCCTTCGATAGGGCACCATTTTGGGGGCTGATCAGCCAGCTATCTGATGGCAGGTTGATTATATTGGACCTCTCATCATGGAAAGGGCAGAGGTTTGTCCTCACTGGAACAGACACTTACTCTGGATATGGGTTTGCCTATCCTGCATGCAATGCTTCTACCAAGATTACCATCCATGGACTCATGGAATGCTTATCCATCTTCATGGTATTCCACACAGCATTGCCTCTGACCAAGGCACTCATTTTACAGCTAAAGAAGTACAGCAGTGGGCTTATGCTCATTGAATTCACTGGTCTTACCATGTTCCTCATAATCCTGAAGCAGCTGGATTGATAGAATGGTGGAATGGCCTTCTGATGTCACAATTACAATGCCAACAAAGTGACAATACTTTGCAGGGCTGGGGCAAAGTTCTCCAGAAGGCCATGTATGCTCTGAATCAGCATCCACTATATGGTACTGCTTATCCCATAGCCAGGATTCACAGGTCCAGGAATCAAGGGGTGGAAGTGGAAGCAGCACCACTCATAATCACCCCTAATGATCCACTAATAAAACTTTTGCTTTCCGTTCCTGCAACATTATGTTCTGCTGGCCTAGAGGTCTTTAGTTCCAGAGGGAGGAACACTGCCACCAGGAGGATACAACAACAATTCCATTAAACTGGAAGTTAAGATTGCCACCTAGACACTTTGGGCTCCTCCTACCTTTAAGTCAACAGGCTAAGAAGGCAGTTACAGTGTTGGCTGGGGTGATTGACCTGGACTATCAAATTGAAAACAGTCTACTACTCCACAATGGAGGTAAGGAAGAGTGTACATGAAATACAGGAAATCCATTAGGGTGTCTCTTAGCATTACTATGCCCTGTGATTAAGGTCAATGGGAAACTACAACAGCTCAAGCCAGGCAGGACTACAAATGGCCCAGGCCCTTCAGGAATGAAGGTTTGGGTCACTCCACCAGGAAAAAAACACGACCAGCTGAGGTGCTTGTTGAAGGCAAAGCAAATACAGAATGGGTAGTAGAAGAAGGTAGTCATCAATACCAGCTACAACCACGTGACCAGTTGTAGAAACGACTGTAATTGTCATGAGTATTTCCCCCTTCTTTTGTTAAAAACATGTTTGTGCATGTATACACTTGTACTAAGAAAATATCTTCATTTTATTTTTTTCCTTTATGATGTGACATAAGATTTATTGACTTCATATCAGCATTTAAGCATTGTTAACTTTATGTAACAGCATTTGAGTTGAGATTGGTGCATTTCTGGTTGTACAGTCATTAAGCATAATTATGACCTATTATTGTCTTTATTTGAAGATTATGTATGATCTCAGGAGATGGGTATGGGTTCAAGTTGACAAGGGGTGGACTCATGATGGTTAATACTGAGTGTAAACTTGATTGGATTGAAGGATGCAAAGTATTGATCCTGGGTGTGTCTGTGAGGGTGTTGCCAAAAGAGATTAACATTTGAGTCAGTGGGCTAGGAAAGGCAGATTCACCCTTAATCTGGGTGGGCAGCATCTAATCAGCTGCCAGTACAGACAAAATATAAAGCAGGCAGAAAAACATGAAAAGGCTAGACTGACTTAGCGTCCCAGCCTACATCTTCCTCCTGTGCTGGATGCTTTCTGCCCTCAAACATCAGATTCCAATTTCTTCAGCCTTAGGACTTGGATTGGCTTCCCTGCTCTTCAGCTGGCAGATGGCCTATTGTGGGACCTTGTGATAGTGTGAGTTAATACAACTTAATAAACTCCCCTTTATATAGATAGATAGATAGATAGATAGATAGATAGATAGATAGATAGATCGATAGATATCTATACAGACATAGATGTATCTTAATAGTTCTGTCCCTCTAGAGAATCCTGACTAATACACACACCTTACAAGGTGTATTAGCATTCTCTAGAGGGACAGAACTAATAGGATAGATATGAATATATGAAGGGGAGTTTATTAGGAGAATTGACTTACACGATCACAAGGTGAAATCCCACAGTAGGCTGTCTGCAAGCTGACGGGGCAGGAAGCCAGTCCGAGTCCCAAAACTTCAAAAGTAGGGAAACTGATAGTACAGCCTTCAGTCTGTGGTTGAAGGCCAGAGAGCCCCTAGCAAACCACTGGTGTAAGTCCAAGAGTCCAAAGGCTGAAGAACTTGGAGTCTGATGTTTGAGGGCAGGAAGCATTCAGCACAAGAGAAATATGGAAGCCAGAAGACTCAGCCAACCTAGTCCTTCCACGTTCTTCTGCCTGCTTTTATTCTAGCTGCTCTGGCAGCTGATTAGATGGTGCCCATCCAGAATGAGGGTGGGTCTGCCTTTCCCAGTTCACTGACTCAAATGTTAATCTCCTTCGGCAACACACTCACAGACACACCTAGAAAAAATTCTTTGTATCCTTCAACCCAATCAAGTTGACACTCAATACTTACCATCACAGTGTGGCAGGTCCCTTTGGATAAAATTAGGAGGAAGACTCCCAGTACATAGCTGTGATGTGACTGTGGGGTTATGCCATTCCAGGAATGCAGTCTCCTCTTTAATCAAAATATGTCATGACCTTACTCAGGCTTGGGGATTTGGTTACTGGACATGATCTTTTTAGTAGCTCATGTCAGGCCATAGTTCATCAGATTGCAGGGAATTTTCTTTTTTTCAATCATACAAGTCAAGAACTTTAGTGTGCTGCCTTCCATTTTGGTCCTAGTCACTAACCAAAGATCCCTGCCAATTCTGATAATGGTGATAACCTCTGTTCTTTCTCCTCTAGTTGTTAAGTGTCAGGAATGAGTCTCTTCACCTCCAAATCTTCCTATGCTGATTTCACCATCAGTAAATGCTGCTTTCTCCCATCAGTATCCCTGGTCTTACAATAAGTAAAGAAAATTCTGTATGTAAGCTTCATTTAATATGGAACGAGATTACAAAACAATATCTTGATTTCAGTCAACCAACCAAACAGAACTGTTCCATCTGCTAAATACGGCACACTCAATTCAGAATTTCTGATAAGCACACCCATTTCAAGGTATTCAGCCCTATGTAAAGTTATGTTTTTCCTTCCCTGATTGAACACCCAGGCAAGCATTCTCACACACATTCTTCAGAGTCTTGCCAATATAAATTGGCAAAGTCCTACAGTCATTTTGGTGTTGAAGTCTTTTTCTTCTGGGTTGTCTTCTGAGATGTGCTGAATTCTTTTAGTTTGTTTAGAAATAAAAAAGGACAGGAGTACAAACTGGCTTTCCTTTAAAAAATAATGCTCTCTGGTAAAGAAGTTACAGTATCATTTAGCAAGATATTACTAGCATTATTATATGTAAGAGAGAATGGGCTTTTTGGTTAACAAGGAAAGCTGGGAGATGGGATCTCCTTTCCAAGTCTTCGGGTATCATTCTTTTCCATATCTTTCACATAATACACCTGTTAAGTCTATGCATTTAACTGACATTGCACCTCAGTAAACCACATTTTGTTTGAACTAGCAAAAGGAAAGACAACTCTTCAGCACAGATATTAACATTTCCTGGGTTTCTATTTATTTGTTAAGCCAAGACATTTGAACAAGTCTTCCTCTTTCTTTAAGTTACTCAGAGCTATTAGAAGCACCTACTCTCTCTGACCATTCTGGCATTCCTTATCCTCTCCATGCCAGGCTATTTCATGGTTATGGCCCCTTGATTTCCTAAAGCCTCCACTAGGCACTTCATTCTACATGACTACAAGATATATAATAATTTGCTGTTTCATAAATGCATGCATAAATGCATGCCAGGCACTGCCAGTTTCCCTGACAATCTGGATCTTCACCGCCCACATTTCTAATTAGGGCAAATAAACAATTCTAGTTGCACACATGCACGCACACACACACATGCACACACACACTTCCCTACCTTCTGAGAATCATTTGCATGTAATCCTCTCCTATGACAATTTCTACACCAGTTAGGGTTCTTGGTTGAAAATAACAGGAATATTTCCAGGTGAAAGTAACTAGGAAGGAAAGTGCATTCAAATCTCTGGTACAGGAAAAACACTTGAAGAAACTGGTGGAAGACTTGAGTGTATTCGAGAGGTATTATCAAATAGAACTGTCATAACAGACATGCTGGGAAACTTCATCACAGAATGGTTTGATTAGTAAGACAGTGAATAACTCAATAATAAATTACAAAGCTAGAAGACCAAGCCCATAAACCAAGGCCACAGCTAGTGTGCTGTCAGGGACAGTACCATCATTGGGCTCAGGAGCCACTCCTACCATTTCAGAATATTTGCTCTGCTACTGTTTCTTTGCCTTACTCATTCAGATTCAAAACCCTGGGATGGCAGCTTGCACAAGGCCCAGTTTCTGTATCCAAGGAGAGCAATTATATGACCATCTGAGAATATATTATGGGATGTAGGTCTTGCCTCCTATAAAAACTCACACAAATGTAGGAAAAGAGCTCAGAAGATGCATTACCTCCCCCACAACAAAAAATGCTTTCTACATGAAAATTTCTTTATTTTCTATGTGAAATAATGTATGTGTGTAGCTGTTCTTTCAAATTTTGAAATGATTCACTACTAAAGCCATATGGCTCCAGGGTACTTTATTAATAATTATTTATTAAAACTATTTATTTTATAATGATTATTAGTATATTTTAAGTACTTGTATTTGGCATATTCAAGGGTGACTAATACACAGCTATTGCCCTCAAAGAACTTATAACCAATGCTATGATTATTGTATTTCTTCTTATACTCAAACATTAAGCAGAATGCCCGGCACTGAATAGGTGCTCAGAAAAGTTTTCTGAGAGAATAGTTTCCAAATGCAAATTTTTTTTAAAAAAGGTTCGTTTAAAATACTGTTGTGTTTGTTTAGGTATTCTCCTGATTTAGTGAACGCATTGTTAAGATTAATCTTGAAGAAATCAAACCCACAATTAGATAACTGGATGGGGCATTATGGGTGATTCCATGCATACAGAAAACCAGTAAATCTATGGATTATGGAGGGACTGGAGAAGCCAAGTGTAGGTACCAATATCTTCTTCAAAACTGGGTCATTCAAATGTAACAGTGAACCAAAAGTAGTGAAAGTTAGCGTGTATTATACACAAAAGTACAATAAAAATTGTTTTTAAAATTGCTGAACATTATTAATGGTAACCCCAGAAGGAATACAGAAAACTAATACTTAAATTGAGCCAACCACCTAATTTTGTGAGTATACAGAGTGACTGCTAAAGACAAGGCCATCCACCATTTGTCAGAAACATGTTGAGATTTGGAACCATCAAAAACTAAACCATCCAACTCAGCCAATCCTTTAGATGAAAATTATAAATATTCTGGTAATCATAAGAATCCCTTTAAAAGGGAGCATATGTTTACAGAAGATACCATTATGGCCCTGCTTTCTTAACCAAGGAGTCCCAACTCAGGCACCTGAATAAGGATACGAGGCCAGAATTAGACAGGAAATGACCATTTCAGAAATCTCTGGCTAACTATGAGACATGGGAGTATTTTCTTAAGGCTTTCTTTTACTGCTGCTTTTTTTTTTTTTTTAATTTAATTTTATTTTTTTTGCTAACTGGTCCAGAAGGAAAATTACAAGGTGGAATGAAAAAAGGATGAAAACTCCCAGCAAAATGATGACATGTCAGTCCTTTTTAAAGATGCTTGGAAGAGTCTTTACAATGGCCTCTGTTGATTTTTAAGCATCCAAAATGTGAAAATCATTGCATTATTTTCATCATGCATTTTTATTTTTGTGTGGTTGGGGCAGATGAATTCCTAGAAAGGAAGCTGGCACCATGCCAACTCTCAGCAGCTGGTGTGAATGGGGATCCTGCATCTTCCAGGCAGAAAGGTGACTAGTAAATGTGTTGTGTTGCTGTTTCCAAGTAACTTTTTTGACATCCACCATCCCATCACAACTCCATAAGGTAAGTAATTAAGATCCCAATTTAACAAAGAAAATTCAAGAACAGTGAGTGACTGACCAAACATCAGTTCTGTGTAACAAGATTTGGCTTCAACATTGATGCCTCAAGCAGATTTGGTTAATGTGATCACCCAGGCAGGTGTCACCTTCCCCCCAATTGCTCTTTCGAAGCTCCACAAAGAAACCTCCCAGCCAAAAGACCATCTTAGTGACTTTTCTTAAAAGCTACAGCTTCAACGGAAACTCCAGACCAGCTTTGGCAGTCCCCTTGAGTGTAGGCAGGAATTGGGACTTTCCTCTAGCCCATATAACACAGCAAAGGGGGTGGGATGTCATTCCTGTGATGAGGTTACTGTACATAAGACTTCACCTTGTCAGTAGACTCAGTTTGGCTCTCCTGCTGGACTTGAAGAAGGAAGCTGCTATGTTGTGAACTGCCAAGGCAGAGGTCAACGTGGTGGGGAACCGCAGGTGAACTGTAGGACCTGCAGATGTCCTTCAGCCAATACCCAGAGAGAAACTGAAGCCCCCAGCTCCCATAGTCCACTGAGAAATGAATTCTGCCCACAACCTGAATGAGCTTGGAAGTGTGTTCTTCTTCAGTCAAGTCTCCAGACGAGAATGCAGCCAGCCAGACACTGTGATTTAACCCTTTGAGACCCTGAGCAGAAGACCCAACTGAGCCATGCTTAGATTCCTGACCTATAGAAACTACAAGATAGTAAATATGTGTTGTTTCAAGCCACTATGTTTAGATAACTAATGCAAGCAAAGCTAGACTTGAACCGAGATTATTCTATCACAAATCTTTCTTTCTTGAGTTGCACAAGTAAGAACCAAGCTATGCAGCTACAGAAAGCTTATAAAATGTAAACCTAACTGAGGCCGGGCTCAGCAGCCCCAGTGTCCCATTACTAAGTGGCTATCCCTTCACTAAGGAGCTATGCTCACTGACCACCTCTCCATAACCATGAAAAACAAACAATGAACAGAATCGGATTCATCTGGGTCCTCCCTTCTACCTAGAGACGTCCTGGCATTACGGAAAAAGCCATGAAAATCTAGGTTTGCCATTCCTGTGCTTATCTGGGCTCATTTGAACTAGTCATATCAGCTCCCTTAGCCTTCATTATTCTTTCCTTTAAAACAGGGGGCATCAAACATACTTTGCAGGATTATAGAGGAATCTGGAGCTAAAATACATACCTGACACATATTAATAATTATATATAGAAATTGTTAATATTATATCATCTATGTTATTTTCCCCATATGACAGATGCAAAACAAAAATGACTTGTCCAAGACCATGCAGCTATTAATCTGCAAAGCTGGGAATGGAGCCCAGGTTCTCTGATTCCAACTATAGAGCTTTTCCTATTACATTCTCCTTCCTAATTTTTGAAAAACATTCAAAATACAATTTAATTTATGTGAATTTGAAAAAAAATATATTCCATTCAGTTCTTTGAGGAGAAGGTTTGCTGTGTAATGAAACAAAATATTTGAGCTGCCTCAAATCCTTTGCAGAAGAGGCCAGGATAGCAATGCATTTCCAAAAAAGATGGGAATCCCTGGTTTAAATAATTATGCCTCAGATAACCACGGCAATTAAGCAGTTCCTTAGCATCAAGTTTCTAAATTTTGGCAGAGGCAATTGACTTTTTCTTGAATTCTTTCATCCTAGTTACAAAACTGGATTAATTGAATCACTACGTCCAAGTTCCTTCTGAAATCTTGGGGAAGACTGCTACCATAAGCGTGAAACACATCTGTGACAGAGTATTAAGAATTTATCCACAAATTACCAAGGGACCACCAATTCTCTAGGACTCGTGGCAGTCAACACATTCTAATTTAACAAAGAAGAAAAAGTCTGCTGTTTTGAAATTAACACAACCACGGATATATTCACCAAAATGAAGTTTGGCCGCAGAATTCAGTACCACACTTTTTTTCCTAGTTTGTCCACCTCATAAGCAGGTGAGGGGTTCTGATACCTCTATATTGCCTAAGGAAGTCAAGAAAAGTATCAGATAGGGATTTGAACTAGACCTCTTTTCAGGTCCCATACAGCCCTGGGAACCCATGATTCGAATGTGTATTTTGCTATTCCAGGATACAAACCACAAGTCTGTGAGGGAAACCAGATTGAAAATAAGACTCATAGGTTCTATTTAAGTGCTGCTGCTTTGATTCACATAGCTAGAGAAGTTTGCTAGAGGCACTTATGCACCAGTTAAACTACAGGCACACAAGCATTTCTATTTACTGCCTTAAGAAGGAAAGGCAAGAAGGGGAGAGCCACCAAACCAGGAAGAAACAGAGGTGATGTTCAAAGGCCAGCTAAAAGCACATTCAAGGTTTAAAGCAATCTAGAAATGGGAAACCAGGCCATTAAATAATAAGCATTAGATGAAACAGCAACAAACATTAGATTAAGAAAAACATCCATAAATATCAACTAATATAGTACTTTGATTAGCAAAAATATTGCATTATTAGAATATATTCCCAGTAGAGAAATGGTAATGGAAACTATTAGATCTCCTGGGAAAATGTGCATAGAAATGGAGATAGAGAAAAAGAAAAGGAGGAGAGATATGGAACAATTATGCTGCATCTGTTTCTTACACATCAGCGGGGGGCACTTTTCCCTAAATCAGTTGAACAGTCAGTGATGTGAAAGATGAGGGCTCATTAGGCAGCCTGCAGACAGCACCTGAAATGGTTTGTCAAACAGTCGTGCCTCTGAAAATCAACAAGGAACCAGGACGTGACGCTTCATTTATAGGGGGAAAGGCAAAAGCAATCAAGACCCAAAGACAGGGCAACTGGGCTCTATGTAGGCTCGTTATGCTCAACTCTGCCAAAAAAAAAATGACAAAGAAGCAGAATGCCAGGGTAGGAAATAAAAATTAAGGCAGCAACAAGGAAGGAAAGGACAAATATTTCTTGAATGTTCAGCAGGTGCCCTGTACTGCATATCATCTCTTTTTCATTTACAGCAACCCAGTACAGTGGTATTGCTTCCACTCTTCAAGATAATGAAACAAAGAATAATTTGCTCAAAGTCACAGTGCACTAGATTCAAAAACATGTATGTCCAACTGCAAACTCAAGTCTCTTGAACACAGCAAAGCTGTTTTCCAGAAAGTACAAAATATTAAGGATTATGTCCATCAGTGAAAGAGACTAAGAAAGAGTTTTAGGAGCTCAGTAGAGAAAACAGCTGCAGACCTGTGAATTAAGAGCTGATTATGGATTCAGCTTTTACTTCTCACATGTCAGGAAATGGAGGATCCACAGTTCCAGCAGGAATGAAGGGGAATGGGGGAGTAACTCTTTGTGGACAGCATCTTTGTATGTCTTTCTTTCTCTACAATAGGGATTTTGCTGAGGCACTGGTCCAAACATTCTTGGGTAGTTCCTACAAATGCTTACCAAGTCAAGTACCCCCACTTACATGGAGAACACTGCATGTGTCCTTCCAGACCAGGAGCCATTTGTCAGACTGTGTGAATTATCTACTAGAGGAATTTAGAGTTCTCTATTGAACAGAAAAGGTTGGAAGTAAGAAATATTGCTTAAACAAGATAAGTCTCAGATCTCCTTTTGACCTCAGTTTTATAACTTAACATGCAGCCAGGAAAAAGGCTTTTATTCACAAATATTTAATGAGCCTCTACTATGTGCTGAGCATTAGGTTTCATTTCACTCATCTACTTATTATCAGTCTTAGAGAAATCCATAGAAACCGTCAGGTCATCTTACCCAACTATCATGTGAAAAGAAAACCCACCCTTAAATTCAAGAAAAAAAAATATTTCCTGAGAAGTCAAGATACCATGGAACCAAGAAGCACAAAGCATGGCTCCTGTTGTCTAAAAGGTTTAAGATTATACAGTATGCAAATGTAAGTCCCCTTGCTGATTCATAAGAGAAGCTGTTATCAGCTTAGCTTCTGCCTTCCCTAGCATTTCCACTACCAGAACTTCCATCTGAAGTCATGTTCTCCTTCAGGTTCCAGTACAACAAACAAAAAAGCAAAAACTAGTCTGGCTCATGGACTCTTCAGAATCCTTATTGGCTTCATGATCCTCCTTTACAAACCATAGCAGCAGGTTATGTCAAGCCTTCTTCCAAGTTCCAACAAAAAGATGTAACAAAGGTTATAGAGGTTAAAATCCCCTTCCTACCACACCACACCATAACAGTACATATTTTCCAGAATCCTCACAGAATTATAACAGCCAATCATGAAAAGCATGAGGCACATTTTCAGGAGGGACAAAAGGAACAGAGAGTGCTTAGCTCTGCTGTAGAGATGTCTGTCCTCAATTATATCATCTCATGATCTTAGATTCTTCTGAGGGTTCTTGGCATCTAGCGATGAATTGTACCATTGCAAGAGCCCTGGAAAAGTCTAGACTAAACCAAAGAATATACTGAAGAATGCTACGCAAGTGGTATTACGATTGTGGAAGTATCACTTGAATCTATATGTCCTTCCCCAATATCCAGCATTACTAGATTAGACAGCACTACATTTACATAAATTATTTTTTAGTGCAGAAAAGCAAGAGATTTGGACAGTATGGTTGCAATTATTTCAAGGCTAATGAGAATGTAGGTTATTAAGCAGCCCATCCATAGACAAGAAAACAGAAGATGCTTGAGTGTTACAGCAATAACTAACTGGAGAAGAACATGAAGAGAAACGTTGATCACTGCAGTTTTGTACTCAGACCCCAACTAAATCTCCAATACGCTTTGCTCCAATTCCCATTCAGGACCCACCTTAGTAATCCTCCCCAAACAACCAGCCCTGCCCAGCTGTCAGCTCAAAGTCCTCCACCTGCCCAGACTGTAACCAGTGGAGCAATTCAGCAACTTCAACTCTAAGGTCTAGAAACAGGGCCTGTTTCTTCAAGAGGGGCCTAGACATCCATGTGAATTCCATATCTTAACCTACCTAACTGGGGGACCTTGGGTTATTTAACATCTCTATTCCTCAGTTCCTCCATCTTTAAAATGAGAATTGATCCCTACTGGGGGACCCGCCCCCAATACTTCCATGTAGGTTCTTTCTTTTTTCCATAAGTGTCAACCAGCTGAGAAATAAAAAGAAAGAGTACAAAGAGAGGAATTTTACAGCTGGGCCACGAGGGGTGACATCACATATTGGTAGGACCATGATGCCTGCCTGAGTCTCAGACCAGCAAGTTTTTATTAAGGGTTTCAAAAGGAGAGGGGGTGTAAGAACAGGGAGTAGGCACAAAGATCACATGCTTCAAAGGGCAAAAAGCAGAACTACTACTAAGGGTCTAACAAAGATCAGATGCTTCTGAGGGAACAGGATAAAGGGAAAAAGCAGAACCACTGATAAGGGTCCAACAAAGATCACAGGGCAAAGGGCAAAACCAGAACCACTGATAAGGGTCTATGTTCAGCAGTGCACATCTTAAACAACAGAAAACAGGGTTCAAGAGCAGAGAACCAGTCTGACCACAAATTTACCAGGGTGGAGTTTCCCAATCCTAATAAGCCTGAGGGTACTACAGGAGACCAGGGCGTATCTCAGTCCTTATCTCAACCGCATAAGACAGACATTCCCAGAGCAGCTGTTTATAGACTTCCCCCCAGGAATGCATTCCTTTCCCAGCATATTAATATTAATATTCCTTGCTAGGAAAAGAATTTAGAGATACCTCTCCTACTTGCATGTCCATTTATAGGCTCTCTGCAAGAAGAAAAATATGGCTCTTTTTGCCCAACCCCACAGGCAGTCAAACTTTATGGTTATCTTCCCTTATTCCCTAAAAATTGCTGTTATTCTGTTCTTTTTCAAGGTGCACTGATTTCATATTGTTCAAACACACATGTTTTAAGTGTTTTAAAATCAATTTGTACAGTTAACACAATTATCACAGTGGTCCTGAGGTGATGTACATCCTCAACTTATAAAAATAACAGGGTTAAGAGATTAAAGACAGGCATAAGAAATTATAAAACTATTATTTGGGAACTGATAGATGTCCATGAAATCTTCACAATTTATGTTCCTCTGCCACAGCTCCAGTCATTCCCTCTGTTTGGGGTCCCTGACTTCCCACAACAGATCCCTAGAAGGATTAAATTAGCTAATATATGCTAAATGTTTAGAACAAAATTCAGCCCATTTGTGAGAAACTTTGTAAGTGCTTGTCATTATAATAATAATTATTATTATTATTTTCCTTCCCACCACCACAATTACTTGTCATAGGCTATATGAGAGGTTTCTGGCTTGATTTCTCTCCTGAACCCAGATCCTTGCCCAAAATCTCAGCCACCTAACTATGTCCTAAACATGACAAGGCTCTCACTAGCTCCCTTTCCCAGTAAGGTGCAACTTTTCTCTTTATTTGCAACACAGAGTTCTGCCATGAACCAAAATACACTCTGATACCAAGAATCACACCTGACTGGACCTACTCACCTTCTCAGCTCTCTAGTTTTGGCCTATGTAGCTAAAACAAACCCAGTAAGGTCTGGAACCTAGAGGGACCCAGAGGAGAAGCAAATGACTAAAGGTAACAGGTCCCAGGGCTCTGATCAAGCTGAGCAGTATTTTTCTAAGGGATATAGACCTTGGGAAAATACTGAATATATGTATGTGTGTGTCTGTGTGTGTGTGTGTGTGTGTGTGTGTGTGTGTATTTTCCTACTATTTATTTTATTTCCCTGGATATATATAATTTTCATTATGCATAAAATAATAATTATTATGATGATGACAAGCACTTACAAAGTTTCTTACAAATGGGCTGAAAGCTGTTCTAAACATTTAGCATCTACTAATATATATCCAGAGAAAGAGTCTGGGTCACATCAGTGAAGAAAATCCAGAGAAGCAGTCTCAGGTCTTTGCTATAAGGTTAAGCTAAAGCAATAAGCAAGCAAATAACCAAGATGTCAGAAACCAACAATATTGGACACAGGTCAAGAAGTAAAGTATGAAATGGCCTAAAACAAGTAGTTCAAGCCAAAGACATGAATGGCATGCCCACAAGGACAGAGATTTTATTTCATTTGTTCCCTTGTATAACCTCATACTAAAACGTCCTCCAGTATTCATGGAATGAACAAATGAATGAATCATCAGATTGTAGAGTTCCTCTCGATATAGTGCTACCTGAATGGTACAGGAAAACCAAGAAGAGGATAAGCCTCAAAATGCTAAGGATTTGAAGACCTAGACACAGATTTTCTAGGGATCAAGTCCGAACATATCTCCAGCCTGGACCCTGGACAGCTGGCTTGATTCTCTGGTCTTCATGGTTTGGGATCTCTCCTCTGCTATTTGAGCAGAGGGGACTTCCCTTTGTCATTGCACTGATTACGCTGCACTGTAATCTTCCACTTCTCTGTCTTCTGGACTGAATGTGACACAGGACCTGGCACATAATAATAATTCAGGAACGTTGCTTAATGGCCCTTCCCTAAGGATCCTCCCAGAGAGGTGAATGGGCAAAGAACAAGAGAATAATTCAATTTGGTGGTTTAAATCTTATTTTTGCCTGGACAGCAGGGCACTAATTTCAGCAAGAGGCAATAAGATAAATTCAGAACTAACTAGAAAATAACCAAAAGAGTTTGACTCTATATCTCTAGACTCACTAGGATGGCAAGGGAACTGAAAACTGAATTTAAAAATTAAAAATAACAACAACAATAATAATAATGGCTGACATGAAGAGTGAATGTAGGAATATTAGTTGATGAGGTACTGAACCTGAATCAGCAGAGCCACGTGATCGCCACAAAAAAATTATGCAGCCCTCAGTTTCAATGTTAGACTAGCACCTAGAACAATGGGGAAACAGCCCTGCTCATCTCTGCACTAGCCAGACCACATCCTGAGGGCTACCTGCTCTCAGCTTAAGATTTCACACTCTGAGAATGAAAAAAACCAGACATATTCAGTTGAGCATACCGGTAAGGTAAGCAAACTCAAACCTATAACAAAATAAGACCTGTCAAAAACAAAGCAATACAAAACAAGACAAAAAGTTGTTTGGCCTGGAGATGGCCTGCAGAGGCATAACAGCTATAGTCAATACCAAAAGGCCCATTAGACTAGAAACTGAGGCTCAAGGAGGTTAAGTTACTTGATCAAAATCACACCATGACTTGGTGATATATACCTGGGAGTCAAACTCAAGTCTAATTCTAAAACCCAAATTAAGCATAAAATCATTATGCTTGAACTGGAAAGACCTTGATGTCTTAGGGAAACCTCTCTGGGTCTCAAGTCTCCATCCACACAAGGGCAAAGCTACATCACTTCAAAGCACCAGTGGTGTTTTGAAGATCTCTGCATTTTATGTACATTCAGTGAAGGAAAGAAGACCTGAGTGTCCTTAGCAAATTGACTCCAAACTTTCTCACAGGATCAGGGTGCTGACACCTACATGTTGGAACAGTACCTTTAGCCATCCTAGCCTGACATGTGTAATAACAGATATTGGATCAGAGTCACATTTATCAAAGTCCCATCAGGACAATGGCTGGAACCCCCACATTCATTCAACAAATACGTTTGTGTGTCTGCTCAAGCCAAAGCCCCATGCCATGTGCTGGGTGCATAGTGGTTAATAAAATGGCATTCTAGTGAAAGAGACATGCATTGATCAATAAACCATAAATAAGTTGTATGTAATTACATCCTGTGATAAAAATAATGAAGGCAAATAACTAGATTTTATAAGAGAAAATAACAGGCAGCTGGGGTTTAGTAAACAATGCAAGCAGTACATAACCCACAGTGTTCTCTCTGGGAAAAGTTGTTTTTTGTTTTGTTTTGTTTTGTTTTGTTTTTGTTTTTTTATTGAGATGAAGTCTTGCTCCATCTCCCAGGCTGGAGTGCAGTGGTGTGATCTCGGCTTACTGTAAACTCTACTGCCTGGGTTCAAGTGATTCTCCTGCCTCAGCCTCCCAAGTAGCTGGGAACACAGGCTCATTGTATACAGGAATACAATAACGTGCACCACCAAGCATGGCTAATTTTTTTTTTTTTTTTTTTTTTTTTTTTTTTTTTTTGGTATTTTTAGTAGAGACAGGGTTTCTTCACGTTGGCCAGGCTGGTCTCAAAATCCTGACCTCTGGTGACCCGCCTGCCTCGGCCTCCCAAAGTGCTGGGATTACAGGCATGAGCTACGATGCCCGGCTAAAAAAGCTGTTTTAGAGCAAAGTTTCCCCTAAAGCCAAAATTGAGAACTTAGAGGTTCAGGCACACCTTAAGTGAGCCCTTCAGACCTTCAGTAAAAAGGTGGGACAGAGAGAATGATGTGCCCCAATAAAGAGGAGGCACTAGCTGAGTATGTGTTACCATAGCAGAATCAGAAACACAAGAGGAGTTGTCTTGAGTTGAGTTCCAGAAAGGAAAAAGGAAGAGGAAAGCAGGCAGGAAGGGGCACTGCATATGAGCAGTATTTACCTTTAACACAGGACACAACCCACTAGTGGCAGTAGCAGTAGAAATGACAACTTATGTCCACACAATGACTTATACATGGACGTTCATATCAACTTTATTCATAATATCCCAAAATGGGAAAAACCAAAATGTTCAACAGGCAAATGAATAATCATGGTATATTTGTGAAGTGGTATAGTCATCAGCAATAAACAGGAATGCATTACTGATACACTTGATGGTATTGGTGAATCTCACAGACATGCAAAGTGAAAGACCCAAACATGAAAGGACACGTATCATATGATTCCATTTACATGAAGTGCTAGCAAGACAAAACTAATCTGTAGTGATAGTAAATCAGCACTGGTCCAGAATGGGGGAGTAGGTACCAGAGGCAAGGGGAAGAGATTGAAAAGAGAGACACATTGAGAGAATGTTCTAAGGAAATGGGAATCTTCTATATCTTTATTGGGGTGAAAGTTACATGGGTTTGCAACCTATACATTAGCATGCATAAATTTTGATGTATACAAATCATACCTACCTCAGTAAAACTGGTTTTAAAATCTCCTCGTTCTTACAATTTTGTCCAATATTCTTTCAGAAGCTGAAACAAGTTTCTTAGAAGGAGGAAGGTCAACACCATGACAGTGCTGTACCCCAAATCACCTCGCTATCCTGGAGTTTAATTAATGGCTGGTGAATGTCAGCCCTTCCTGGCATCCAGTCCACTGCCTGAGAACTGAGGACATCCTGTTCTCCCCTGACAAGGAGCAGCCAGCCCCAGCACTTCTAGCACTTCTTTCAGAAGGCCTGACAGGCACTAATTGGTACAGACCCACGCTGCCAGACTACAGCACCCCTGGTGGTCATTCAGAGTAGGACCTTTTCGGGGAAAGTATTTTTTATAAAGCCAAGACTTCTACCCTATAAAACTCATTATGTTGTTGTTGTTATTTAGCAAAAGTTTTTGAGGACATAGTTCTCTACTTTATCCTGTCCCTGGTAAAAAGAAACATAAGAGAAATTCTTCTTTGTTCTTAGTCCCAGGATTAAGTGTGCTAAACTGCTTTTCACTTATGGATACTATTATTGTTTTTGCCTTAACTGCTCAGAAATTAAATGTGTACCCCACCTCTAGCAAATGTCCACACATTTTACTCATTAACCTTACCCAAGTTTTGAACTTATTTCTCCGTTATTATTTCCTTTTTTTCCTCATTTCCTCAATTGCTTTTTTAAATATAGATTTTATCTTTTTAGAGTAGTTTTAGGTTCACAGCAAATTTGAGCAGAAAGTACAGAGTTCCCATATTCTCCTCTTCCCCGCCCCCAACCACACAGTCTCTCCTGCTATTAATATCACACACCACAATGATATTATACATTTGTCACATTCCATGAACCTATAATGATACATCCTTTTCATCCCAAATCCATCATTTACATTAAGGTTCACTCTTGGTGTTATATGTTCTATGGGTTTTGATATGTGTATAATCACATGTATCTACCATTATAGTATCATACAGAGTAGCTCACTGACCAAAAAATCATCTGTGCTCTGCCTATTCATTCCTCTCATCTCCCAAATCTCTGGCAACCACTGATCTTTTCACTGTCTCTGGAGTTTTATCTGTTCCAGAATGTCATACAGTTGTAGTCACACAGTATGTAGCATTTTCAGATTGACCTCTTTCACTTAGTAATATGCATTTAAGGTTATTCTATGGTTTGATAGTTTATTTCTTTTTAACACTGAATAATATTCCACTGTCTGGATATACCAGTTTATTTATCCATTCACTAACTGCTTCATTGCTTTCAAGTTTTGACAATTACGAATAAAGCTGTGTTAAAGATCTGTGTACAGATTATTTTGTGAACATAAGTTTTTAATTCATTTTGGTAAATACCAAGGAGCACAATTGCTGGGTTGTAAGGTAAGTGTATGTTTTAATTTGTAAAAAGAAACTGCCAAAATGTCTTCCAAAGTGGCTGATATGGTTTGGCTGTGTCCCTATTCAAAATCTCATCTTGAACTGTAATAATCCCCAAGTGTCAAAGGGATTATTACAACAGTATGGTCGTTTTCCCTATACTTTTCTTGTGATAGTGAGTGAGTTCTCATAAGATCTGGTGGTTTTATAAGGGGCTTCCCCCTTCACTTGGCTATTATTCTTTCATCCTGTCTCCTGCCACACTATGAAAAGGTGCCTTCTGCCATGATTATAAGTTTCCTGAGGGCTCCTCAGCCATGCAGAACGGTGAGTCAATTAAACCTCTTTTCTTGGCCAGGCGTGGTGGCTCATGCCTGTAATCTCAGCACTTTGGGAGACCGAGGCTGGTAGATCATTTGAGGTCAGGAGTTCTAGACCGGCCTGGCCAACATGGTGAAACCCCATCTCTACTAAAAGTACAAAAAAATTAGCCGGGCGTGGTGGTGGCACATCTGTAATCCCAGCTACTTGGGAGGCTGAGGCAGGAGAATCCCTTGAACCCAGGAGGTGGGGGTTGCAGTGAGCTGAGATGGTGCCACTCCACTCCAGCCTGGCAACAGAGCAAGACTCTGTCTCAAAGAAAAAAAAAAATTCTCTTTTCTTTATAAATTACCTAGTCTCGAGTATGTCTTTATTAGCAACATGACAGTTCACTAATACAGTGGCTGTATCATTTTGCACTCGCAACAGCAACCAGCAACTAATGAGAGTTCTTCTTGCTCCACCACTTCCCAGCATTTGGTGGTGTCAGTGGTCTGGATTTTAGTCACCCTAAAAAAGTGTGTATCTCATTGTTTTAATTTTCAGTTCCCAAATGACATATAATGTGAGCATCTTTTCATGTGCTTATATGCTTGCTTGACATTTGTGTATCTTCTTCGGTGAGGTGTCTGTTCAGATATTTTGCCCATTTTTTTAACTGGGTTGTTTATTTTCTTATTGCTGAGTTTTAACAGTACTTTGTATATTTTGAATAACAGTCCTTTATCAGATACATCTCTTGCAAATATTTTCTCTCCATCTGTGGGCAAGTGCCCTGTCATTCTCAATTACTTTTTAGAAACCTTTTGTAGTGTGTATTTTAAAAGTCAGCCTGATCCTTTCTGAGACAAATTCATATATTGATAATTTTTACATAGATTTTACATATAAAATAGAATAGGGAAGGCTATGTCACAGGTGATTTCTCCTGCTTTGTTATCTGTTTCACTTTGTTTTAGCTCATTTACTGACTGTCAAAGCTTGAACGAATTCCTTCCTCTTAGGACCTCAACTTCTTCTGTAAAATGAGGTAGGTGGATCAGATCATGCCCAGCGTTCCTTAAAACGTTCACAGGACACATGCCAACAGTCCAGCCAGTAGAGGGCCCAACCCTGGCTCATCTGGTGGCAACAGAGAGACCTACACCCTGAAAACTCTGAAAAATGGATTCAACATCCTGACATAGGGCATGATTCTCAGTGACTCTCTCTAATCTTCACTAACATCTGTCTGAGCAAAAAACTGGTATTATTTGATTAGCTTTTTGGAGGAATATCTGGGATAGAAATATCCCATGCTCAACTATTGGCTGACAATATGGAAAAACAGACATTATTGATTACAAATCAATGTAGGGGAGATTGGGAAAAACACAGAAGTGAAAATATTTTGCAAATCTAAACCTGAAAATGGTTAGGAAAGAAGTCAAATAACAATAAGCATTTAAAGTTCATAGAATGCTAGCACCTCCAAGTATTCTCATAGCCCTTAGCATCACTTAAATTGCAGTGAAGATTCCTTGGAAGCTCAAATTCATTTTCTGTGATTCCCAATCTTACCTGGTGTTACTAGTCACACTTTGTTATTTTATTTTGTTGTTGTTGTTGTTGCTTTATGGATGAATAAACTGAGGCTTAGATATATTAAATAATCTAAGACCACACAAGCAACAGAAAGAATGAGGGACCAGGTCTTCTAACTTCTGGTCCAGAGCTCTTTCCACCCCACACTCCTGCGCCATGATTGGTTCAATTTTAAACCTTTCTTGGGTAAATATCTCCCTTCTATGTCCATTTCCATTCTTTCCCCTTCAATTCCAGCCACTGGCCAGTTTTACAGGGCTTTATGGACATATTTCAGATGACTCCAAGTCAGGAGAGATTTTTAAAATCGCAGATGTCAGGATGAAGAATTGAAAATAATCCTAAAAGGCTGGAATGCAGAGCAGAAGCCAGTATGCTGAAATTTTACAGGTTTAATATAAAAATCTGAACAAGTTATGTCCCACTACATGCTGTGTGCTGTGTTGTAGCTCCAGGTTTCTTGCTGAGAATGCCTTTCCACCACAGTCTACCTAACCAGGACCTGCAGTTAATCCTGCAAATCCTAGCTGAATTACCTCTCTTCCTGGAAACCTTACTTAGCACATTCAGGCAGAATCATCAAATCTTTCTTGTGTCACCTAGAACACACTTCTGTTGAGGCACTGGCCTCGATTCCTATATAAAATTATATGTGTCTATGTCTCCCTACTCTGTGAAAGCCAAAAGTAGATAGTCACAAGAATCTTGTGAGCATTATAAACTATTTCTTTACATGACTGAAAGTTCCTGGGGAGTAGGATCTGGGTCTTATTAATGCCCATAACCCCAGCCAGCACCAGGCCAAAGTACATAAACATCTGCGCCACACAGTATTCTAGTGAATGAGACAAAGTTTATATACTCCTGGTTCTTATGTTCTAGCAGAGAGAAGCAGATAATATGCATCAAGATAAAAAAAAAAAAAGAACACTTGAGATTGCTGTACTAGGAAAAAAAAAAAAAACCTAGATAACTTAAGGGGCTAGCCTAGGGTTATTTTTTTTTTTCTTTTTCTTTTACATTAAAGTTCAAGGATACATGAGCAGAATGTGCAGGTAAATGTGTGCCATCGTGTTTTGCTGCACCTATCAACCCATCACCTAGGTATTAAGCCCCATATGCATCAGTCATTTGTCCTGATGCTCTCCCTCCCCTCATCCCCTTCCCCGACAGGCCCTGGTTTGTGTTGTTTCCCTCCCTGTGTCCATGTGTTCTCATTGTTCAACTCCCAGTTATGAGTGAGAACATGCGGTGTTTGGTTTTCTGTTTCTGTGTTCGTTTGCTGAGGATAATGGCTTCCAACTTCATCCATGTCCCTGCAAAGGACATGATCTCATTCCTTTTTACAGCTGCATAGTATTTCATGGTGTATATGTGCCACATTTTCTTCATCCAGTCTATCATTGATGGGCATTTCAGTTGGTTCCATGTCTTTACTATTGTGAATAGTAGCCTAGGGTTATTTTTAACCAGGGCAAGAAGAGCCTTTGGAAAAAGCAACCTGAGCTCAGACTCGAATGATGCCTAGGAGCCAGCCATGGGAGGGGAATCTAGGGAACAACTACTCCAATCAGAAGAGCAGCAGTGCCAAATAAATCATGGAGACAGGAAGAAGCATGACACATTCGAGGGACAGCATTAAACTGCTTATTAAGTTTAAAGTCATTTCACAATCTTCCATGAGGATCGGGGTGAAAGATAGAAGAGTATGTGATTAATTTTTCTCAAATGCCTTCCAGATCCCTGGAACTTCACATATGTGATCTCATATAATTCTCACAACCACAGAGCGGATTTACCCCATTTTACAGATGAGGCCCAGAGAGGAGGGGTGGCAGAAGCCAGATCTGGCAGACCTGGCTTTGGTTCTTCCCACCTTGTCACTCTACAGCAGTGGCCTCCTCATGTAGTAGAGGAAACGAGAGAAGAGCACAACGTACTCCAATGCTAGGTAAAAAGCCCCAAGTAGCACTGAAATGTACAGCCCAACAGCTGTTGGTATTTTAGGACACGAAGGAATGGAACCCACCCATCTTTCCAGCTTCTGTCCATCTGTCAATGCCACAGCATACCACAGGCACCTAGCGAAGTCTTTGAAATACATTTTCTGAGCGATATGTTAAGTATCCAATTTGAAAAGAAAACTGGCTATGAAAACTGAGCTGTGGATAATTCCCTAAGCTCTTTCCCCTTAATTATGGTGCACACAGACAGCCAGCGAAACAAAGACTTAGGCCCTCTGTTGATTCTCTGATGCCTCATCTGAAGTCTAGGTATTTATTTTAATTCAGGACTTGGTTCCTTTTAAAGAAAAATCAGAGTCCCTGAAGAGATTCTCCTGCTAAGATTTCAATCTCCATTTCCTCCGAAATGGATGTCAAAGACAAAATCCCCAGGATCCTTGTGACAGTCCACTTTGGGTTTCTAATTTTGACAAGGAAACCATAATCTGATGGTTTAACCCCTGAGGATGAATGCAAGAAGGAATGAGAATCAAATGGATGAATCGATCAAATAGAAACAGAGGTCTGCACAAAACAACATTCATGGAAATAAAATCTCCTGAGGCTCTAAGCTAATAGAAGCAGCTGGTGAAGACCACCAAAGACAAGAGAGTGAGAAAGGGCTTCCAGTGCGAGAAAGCAGAGTGGCTTCTCAGGGACAATGGAGCAGAAATTAGCATTCCAATGAACCAGCACAAAGGGACCCTGGCCAAGCCTGGGAAGGAGGCCCCTCTCCTCCTGGCCACTTCTTAAGGTCCATTTGTATCCCTCTGCAGCCTTCCCACAAAATAAGTTGGTTTCCTACACGTTATCTTCTTCTGTATTTTTAATCAAAATATGTTTTCTGCTTCATTTAGCTAGAAATAGAGGGCTCTTCTGCTTGATATTTGGGCAAAATATGGCCCCAACATTGAAACACTCACTTGTTATCAGAACTGTGCTGTCTCCCTTTCCCTTTCTTTTAATAAAAGTTTGGATTCCACAGAGTGTTCTTCCACTCTTAAGCTCCAAACATTTCAAACACCACAAAAGATATGACAAGATGAAAGGAAGTGTCCGCAAATAGACAGCTAGACAACTAGTTAGCAGCTGTCTGCTTTTCTTCAGGGTTTGCCTTTCTTCAACTTCTTTTCTGCAGGGGGGGAAAAGTTTATTTTCATTCTTGAAGAAGCCTGACTACCGACTGACACTGACACTGACTCTCTCTCTCTCTCTCTCTCCCCCCTTCCCCAACCCCTCTCTCCCTCTCTCCCTCTCTCTCTCTCTCTCTCCCTCCCTCTTCCCCTTTCCCTCTCTCTTTCTATGTCTCTAACATTGGCCATTTTCCAAGCCTGTTGAGTGTTAGAAGGAGAAAAACACTTACCACGCCATGTGTAACCCTGACCTTTGGAACTCATTGTCCTTCTGGGGCACCGTGTGGAGGGCTGCAGCAGCTAAGTAGAATTGCTCATTCTCCATCTTTTATAGTCCAATGTTTGCAATTTAATGAGGTTTTGATGTTCCATCAAGTAAGGGCATTTCTTTAACAAAAGGAACCTGAAACACAGGTTTTGATTTAAAAACCTGCCCAGGCTTTGGAGAACTGATTTAAATCTATTTTAGATCTGGATCAACTGAGGTTTGATTTGAAGTTATTCCTCTTGTTCCCTAACAGATCAGGCAAGGACATTATTCTTTAATTCTTGATTTTAATTGCAGCTGCTTTGCAAATTTCTCACCTTTCCTCTCTCCAGGTCTTAAGCTCATGAGACGAAGATTCTGTAGCATAAAGGCAAACCTTTAGAGTGCAGCTGAGAACATCTCTTTCCTATTAGTCCAGATCCCCTCTCAGATCTCAGGTTGATATCACTGGATGGCAGAAGAGGCAACAAGAGCTTCCCTGTGAGTTAATTGAGGGCTGGAAGTGTGTACCTCTGCTCACACTGGATCACCATTCCCCCCTGCCTATTAAACACTGCCATGGAATCTTCTGATGTACCTGACCAAACCCTACATCTTGCCTATTTTACAAGCTGGGTATAAAATGAACATCACATGTAAAACCACTTTGCAAACCAAGGGTGATGCAAACTATCATCCTCATGCTCATCACCTGTTCCTCCCCTAAGGCTTCCCTTTCTTGTGGGAGACCATATCCTCCACCTGTCCAGGAATTAGATGGTGCCTAAGGATTTTCCTCTCTCTTTTATTTATTTATTTTTTTTTTTGAGACGGAGTCTCGCTCTGTCACCCAGGCTGGAGTGCAGTGGCCAGATCTCAGCTCACTGCAAGCTCCGCCTCCCAGGTTTACGCCATTCTCCTGCCTCAGCCTCCCGAGTAGCTGGGACTACAGGCGCCTGCCACCTCGCCCGGCTAGTTTTTTTTGTATTTTTTAGTAGAGATGGGGTTTCACCGGGTTAGCCAGGATGGTCTCGATCTCCTGACCTCGTGATCTGCCCGTCTCGGCCTCCCAAAGTGCTGGAGGATTTTCCTCTCTTAAGCATCACCATAACCCATCCATCTCTACCAATGTCAATTACCTCTCCTAACCACCTCACAAATGTATCCCTGTCCTCTCCCACAGCCTGGATGGTGCCCATGTCTAGGACCTCTTCCCCTCCTAACTGATGTTACAGCCTAAAGTCTCATTTCTCTCTAAATCATCCTCTGCTGCAAGAAAGATTTTTTAAAATTGCTATTATCACCCCCTTTATTACCATCCCTAAGCAATTCTCACCTGCTTCGGCATAAAGTTTAGACATAGTCTAGGTTCTAGGGCCCCTCACAATCCAACCTCTGTCAATTTCCATGGCTCTTGTCCCATCACTCACCCCTCACCCCAACACCAGTCACACTGGCCTTTGCACTCCCAGGCTTCCATGATTTTCTTTAAGGCTACCCCTCTGCTAGAATGCCCTTTCCCCATTCCAGCCTGATCAACTTCTCAGTTCACTCCATTAAAACTTTCCCTGCCATGGTTTTGGTTAACGGTCCTGCCCCTGTTCTCCCACAACACTGTAAAAACACCGCTATCACTGCAACCAGCAGTAGGCCACTTACTAAGCCTCATTTGCTGTTCCTCATTCCTGTGCATTCTGGCCAAAGAACAAATTGTACATTTCTTTTCCCACAACCTAACCCAGGACTAGGCATCAATAAATAGTTGATAGGCGGATTAACTAATAATTAAATACTTATCTATGAAATAGGTCAAAGTTTTCAGCAGTCCTGTAAGTTGTGGTAGAAAAAAAAAAAGACCAAGAGGGCCTCTTCATGAAAGATCACTTAAGGCATCTTATCCATCTAGAATTGACTGTATGTGGGACAAAGGATGGTATGTACCATGCCATAGATAAAGAAACATCCTGTGCTCAGATGGGCACTTATGAGGCATAGCTTACTCAGTGACAGGGCTAACCCTTCCAAATCATATTGAAGCAGTCTTAGGGTAGCAGAATGAGACTTGGACTAGAGTCCAAAGTCCTGGGTCCACTGACATGTACTCACTTTGCAACTCTGTGGAAGTTATATAACCTCTCTGATCCTTTTTCATGAAATAGAAAAACACTGCAGATCCTGCCTGTTTCACAAGCTGGATATGAGATTAACATCACATGTAAAAGCACCTTGCAAACCAAGGGTGATGGAAATTATCATCCTTATTTGATTTAAAGTCAGCTTAGCAAATATGCCTGAATTTTTTTAAAGTCTACCCTCCACAGATGTTCTCCTATTAAAATCTTGCATATATATTTACAAGCAAGTAGGACATAATATATAATAATAATTTGAAGTAGTAATTAGTGTGTTTTCCTTCATGTCTGCTTTCATGGAATTTCCTCACTGTTTTTCCAAGGACATCCCCTCTTTGCCTAGACACCTAGATGTGAGCCACCTACTGCTTGGAGGTAAATGACACAATGAAGAACTAGAAAACCACAAGGGACTATTCTTAAATATTGAGTTCAAAAGCCACTGGGCTAGATGTAAAACAGATTGAGAGCAGACATTGAGAGGAGATTGTTTCTGTCCCTAGACTAGATAAAAGTCTCCACGGGCCAAGAGAAAGGAAGAGGAGGAATCACATAGACAAAATGAGTGAGATGGAGAGACCACAGGCATGTGCCCCAGCAGGAGCCATTCATCATCATCGTCAGCCTGGGAGCAGAAAGAAAACCTGGCTTCCCCATTGTTGTCTACTAACAACTACCAATCAATGGAAACCAGTGCATCACTCATGAGATATTCACCTCCTTTCTGCCCTTAAAGATTTCCCAGCCTCTTATACAGTCCACTCCATGTCAAAAATGCTTCATTCAATGGCCCAGATCACTTGTAGGGACACACACACACACACTCACATACACATGGCTGCACACACACACACATGCACCCATGCACTGAGTAAAAAATAGGGCCCAGAAGACACAGAAGTGGTTATCCTCATGTTTGTGGAAGTGAGACTAGATGCAACCAGCAGAAGATCTCCCGCCAAGCTGACACTGGGACACACACACACACACAACCCTATCTCCTTCCTTTACACATTGTAAAGTACCTCTCAGTCTTCATACAGAACATCAGAAATTGAACTGATAAATAAAGGATACATTTTTAAGGGGATAAAAAAAGCTTGGCTTCTAAACAAATACAGTAGAATATTTACTATGAAGAATTGACTTAGAATAACATCAAGGTCTTACCTGAAGTAGCTTTTGTCATAAAACTTCCTTCTGAGTGCATCGTCCTTACATATCAAAAGTGTTTGGTACGTTTTGCTGAATACTGAGGAGCATTTATGAAGCCAGGTGATGTTAGGTGCAGAATGGCTAAATATTAGCACTCACGAAGTTGGTGAGAGAAAGAAGGGTCACCTTGGATGTGTTACACAGAAAGTGCCAGAGCATCCATACTTCTGTCCAACAAGAAATCTGCTTATACTTCATACTCTGATCTTTGTGGCAAGAAGCAAGCAGGATTCAACCCACCCCCACCCCCCACATCTTATAGAGCACAGTGGCTGACCCAAGCCTGGAGCATGAAGATGAGGAAAAGGCAGAGGGGGTGGGCAGAATCCTGCAAATAAATGAACAGCCCAACTCCTAACGGAGTAGTAGAGAAGTTACAGCAGGTTCATGGCCACGCAGGTTGGAGACAGGAATACTGCACGTAAGAACAGAAGCCAGCAGGATACACAGAGCTACTGCCCATGTGGAGGTTACTACAGACGATGAAGGAAGAGAAATAACTGCCTAGGCAGCTATAACACAGTGGGATAAGTGCTAGGATAGGGAAAGAAAGGCTTCCTGTAGTGCCTCCTATTACAGAAACACCCTGGAGGGGAATTTGTCATAGCCAAGGGTTAAGGGCAGCAGCTAAGAAAGGTTATTGTCAGAAGTAACTTTTTTATTGAGAAATAATAATTCTATATATTTATGGGGTACAAAGGGGTGTTTGATACATTTAAGAATGAGTAAGAGTTTTCTAAGTAAATTGGATGTGATGAGTGAACCAGGCAGTTGGCGGTGTTCTCATACTAGATATTCAGGAAAAAAAAAAAACAAACCCACAGATCCATTAAATCTGGCTCTCAGAGCTTTGTGGGTTTGTGGACGTTGTTTTTAATTACTGTCATTAATGAAGGTTTTCACATTAAAATTCTGATTTCTGATTTCTCTTGAAATACCCTCATGGTAACAACTGACTAGAACTGAGTAATGACTGCCCCTTTAAATGGGGTCTGATTTACCGCAGTTGCTATCACTTTTTCTTGTGCCTTTCTATGGTCTGAATGTATCCCCCCAAGTTCATGTCAAAACTTAATGGCAATTAATTATTATTAATATGAGAATGGTAAGAGGTGAGGGCCTTTGGGGCCACCAAGTTATGAGGGCAGAGCCCTCATGAATGGGATTAGTGCCCTTATACAAGAAGCTTGGGGAGCCCCCTTTGTCCTTCTACCATGTGAGGACACTGTTCATCTCTCCTGTCACATGAGCACACAGCAAAAAGGTTCCATCTATGAAGAGCAGACACCAAAGCGGCTGGCACCTCGATCTTGAACTTCGCAGCCTCCAGAACCATGAGCAATAAACTCCTATTATTTATAAATTACCCAGTTCTGTAATTTTGTTACAGAATCCAGAATGGACTAAGGCATGCCCCTAGCAGTGAGGCCTAGGTCAGCTCCATTTATCATTAAGCTTGTGCTATTGTCTTTTTAATAGTACAGTTCAAGGAAAAACAAAATGTTTCTTATGTTCATGTTTCTATCAAAGGTGGAAAAGGTAGGATAGCGCAAGAAAGACACGTTTCACTCACTCTTTTCCCACATAGTAATGGCCGTCCCAGCCCCTGTATACCTCTGAGTGCTGAGTCCTGGCCTAGACCTACATGAGGATAGGAACCACATCTTGTTCACCTCTACGAATGGCACTTGGTAGAGAAGAAATGAATGCTTTTTGAGTGATTTTTTTTTAATGTACAATTGTCTACAATCCAGTAAGAACATATTTTGTTCAGAGAACTGGAGGGAAAATTAGGATGAATATAAAGAAATAAGGAGAAACCTGGCATGAGGGTAAAGAGGAAGACAGAGGCCACATCAGGAAGGTCTAGCCAGGCTTTCTAGAGTAGAGAGCTTAAGAGCATTGGGAACGTTTTGAAAGGTTTTAAGCAGAGGGAGTATACTTCCCTAGATTTACATTTAGAAAGAGCTCTCAGCAGCATTGTAAAAACTGCGTCAGAGGAGCTTTCATTTTTTTCATATACAGGCTGGTCTAGGAAGGCATCACAATGGTCCAGGTGAGCACCAACGGCCTGAACTGGACAGGGGTGGTCGCAATGGTGGAAAAAGAGTTTTAAGACATCAGAATCCCCATCAGAAGCTGACCATTTGAGGGCAGGGAAAGGAGAGTACAGGTCAGACTTAGGCCCAGTGGGTAGAGCCATCCATGTCTAGAAATGAACAAGGCTTCCATGAATGCACTGAAGTGAGATGAGGCCACCTTCCCTAGTCACCTTTTTCTGTTCCATAATCCCTTGTCTTTCTGGAGGTTTAACTACTATTTCAGCTAGGGTTTGATAGACAAAATATTGGGTGACCAGTTCATTTGAATTTCACATCAACAAAATTTTCTTTAATATAGGTATGCCTCAAAAAACATTTGGGCATCCTATATTTTTATTTGCTAAATCTGGCAACCCTGGTTTCAGCCCCATTTCTTCCACCAGGGTTCGCCATTGTAACCCACCCTCATCTCCCAGAGTGATGGATTTGGGCAGGCATTTTCTTACCACAGGGTAGAAATCTCCAAATGCTGTTCTAGAGCAACCTTACATTTGGAAATTGATGGAGTTGTTTTTCTGTAAAATATTCCCGTGGCCCATCAAGTTTTGGTGTAAAAAAACTATCACCATGCTCCCTCAGTGCAGTTTCCAAAGGAAGCAAGTGAGTACCCCAAAGGCAGAGCCAATGAACCAAAATCACAGACACAAAAGGAGACAGGTGACAAGAGAGAAAGGGCAACTATGAGCAGAGAAAAGAAGAGGAGTGGTGGAACAAAGAAAACTACATCTATCGTGAATCAGGCAGAAGACTCCAAGGTCCGCAGGGAGTCTTAACATACTCACATACGGGTGATGGAATTATCAATAATATTCTATTTCTTCATCTTCACACTTTTCTATATTTCAAAAAGTGCTACACTGAATATGTGCTACTTTTATTTTAAAATAGTAAATGCTATTTTAAAAGGAAAACAGGCAGGCTATTCAAAGTTTTTGCTACAAAAATTTTAAGATTTGTCTTCAAACCCATGATAGCAGTTAGCACCATTTGAGTTTACGGGGCAAATGCATTTGTAGCAAAATTGGTGGAGGCGGCTAGGTTGTCTGATGACTGCATAAGTGATAATAAATCCAAAGTACTTGCATCTAGGAGCAGCACTCCTAACAAAGAAGCTACTGGAACTAAAATGTCTCAAACCTTAGAGAAATCCTGCAACATGCCACATCTTTTTAGCAGAACTTTCACAATCTGATGACTCTATACACCCAAAGTGTAGACCCAGAAAAGGAAAATATAAGATGATATGTTTTCTTGGTTATAATGCTTTTTTCCCCCACACATGAATTCCAATGGGTGCAAGCTACTCTCTCTAGGGAGGAGGGGGAAAGAGGTAATCATGACAAATTATCCTTTTTCCAAGTTATCATCATCTTGCTCTGTCTCTGTCAAATTGTTCCTCCAACACAGCAGCCTGCAAGCCCTGCTCAGCCTTCCCCTTCTAGTGCTATTTATACCTTTTGGATCAAACCAGCACTTTTGCATATCTCAGCCATTTCAGGGGCTGTGATGGTGAACTGTACCGTTTTCAATCATTCCCATCAGAGTCACTCGTCGTCATGTCCCTGAATATCTGTAAGGACAACGCATTCCACAATCACTTCAATCTAAATCTGTTGATAATTATGATAGAAGGGGATAGTCTAAGTTTCACCTGTGAAGGAATGGGTCATTTTTCAAACCTACACATTGCTTCCAAATTATCTGCAAGCAGCAACACAACCTTGATCTGCAACTTTGCAAAGAAGTGATTGTGAGCCTCTTTTTTATAATTCTCCCAGGAAACAAATCACTATTTCTCCTGAACAAAGACTGTATTTTTCTCCTTAAGCAATTTTCTTTCTTTCATGTTGTTTGTTAGGTATTGGCTTATTTTATTGAAGAGAACACTCATGGAAAAAAAACTCAATATCCAAGGTGTTGGAGCAGAGAAAGGAGGTAAAAGAAGGGAAGGGAAGGAAAGGAAAGAGTGCGACAAAGAAGGGAGAGAGGAGATGGGTGGAAAGTATGACATTAACAAGGTGATGATGCTTGTCCTGGAACAATCAGCTTAGCAGAACATTGCAGCTGCTTCTTTCCAACTATTTTTCTGAATGGGAAGTAAGTTAGAGTGGCTGCAGAATTATTAAGCTTCCCCACAATGGTTTAACAAACTTCCCTTACCACAGACTCATTTCTCCCACCACATTTCCCTCTTTATTTAGTCAACATCCTAGAAGTTTATATCTAAAGTATTTTAAATTACTAGATATAAATAGACTCAAAACAAATTATTGATGCTATGAAATCAGGAAGTTTAAAACTGAAAATGATACTTCTGTAAAACTTAAAGGGAATAATAAGGTGTAGAAGGATAGGAATTTTTTTTAACTCCAAGGCTACTTTTCCCAACCCATCAAGAGTTCACACATGTGGAAAATTCAAGAACATGTATGGTATTTACTAGAAACTTGTGGGTTTCTAAACAATCAATTAGGCTGTGTTTCACTCATCTTCCCCAATGAGGGTTTGAGAAAATATATAGGAAGGAGCTTCACACTAGCCAGCATTTCTCTTAACCCTCAAACAAGGAATGCACTGAGTAGCTAGATTGTGTCTCCATGACCTCAAGGGAAAACTAGCTTTCACGTTAAATTTCTACCCAGTAAGGGAGAGTACAAAGAGTATGGGATGTGGAATCATGGGACCTTGATCAAGTCTTGCCTATTTATAGATATGGAGTAAGTAAGTCTCAGTTTTCATACCCTTAAAATTATAATAACTAAAAATCTGTGAGCATTTAATAACATGGATTTTTTAAAACACTACATAAAGTATAGAGCCCTAAGTGTTTTGTTATCAGAAGCAACTATCCTGGCTCAAAGGAAGGATCAGTCCCCACATCATCCTCATCATTTGGCTCTGGCGTTTGCTTCCAAAAATTAGCCAGAGACGTTTCTATTTACCCTCTGAGCATGCTCAAGCTCTGTAAAAGGGCAAAATAAAATTTAAAGAGATGACCCTTGCCTCCATGATTAAAATGTGTCTCTAGACCAAAATGCTCACATCTAAAACTAAATTAGAAGTATTTTCTGTATGTTTCTTACAATGAGAACAAGGTAACTTTAAAACGCAGACAGGAAAGCAAGATGGAAACAAATGAGCTTGCTCTAATAATGATAATAGTAGCAAACTTACATGGAGCCTTCTCTATTTAACCCTCACTCTACTCCTGTGAAATAGGTACTTTTACTAACCCATTGTACCGATGAGGAAGCTGAGGTAGAAGGCATGGAAGCAACATATGCCCACAAACTCCTATGGGTTCTTCAAGCTAGAAATGTGTAACTTAAATGAAGATGTAAATTCACAAATCCTCTCTCTATTTTCCCATTTCTGTCTCCATGCAACTGCTGTTGTACGACTCAGCTGGACAAATGGATGAGTCTTTTACCTAGATACTTACCCCAAATGTTAAAGGCAGAAAATATTCTTTAGTGCATCATGGTTGCAGCAGTAGTACGTGAGAAGCACCAGGAGGAAGGCGAAGCTTGCAAAGAAAGGTTGAGATTTCTTAATTCATTTTTCCTTCCTTTTTAAGAAATTCTTCTTACAGTGCCAACTTGGAGGTTTCTGTATCTTATTTTTATTAGGAATATGGCTTTTCCACATAAGTGCTAATTAGATCTTAGAGATTTTAGAGGGAATTTGAGATATTTCTTGCTGTTATCCTTGTCCTGGGCAACCCCGATTTGTAGAACCATAAAAGCATCTGTAGAGGAATCAAGAGATGAAGAATCAAAAGTGAGGGAGGGGATCACGGCAGATGGGAGGCAGGACTACATTGCAGCTCTGACTTAGATGAGCAGAGCAGCACGTGGAGGCTCCCATCATGAATTTTTACTCCAAAATGATTGCAGGCATAAATCAGGAAGCCTGAGAGGACCCACAGATCCCCTGAAGGAAGCAGATTGCTCCTGTAGGACCCAGGAGACAACCCAAATAGTGTGCTGGTATCCATGACAGAGAGACCGACAGATGGTTCACATCACAGGACTCTGTACAGACAACCCCCAGTACCAGCCTGGAGCCTGGTAGACCCAAGACAGAAAGTGTTCTTTAGTGGACAGCATCATGGTGGTAGCAGCAGTACATGAGAAGCACCAAGTCTACCAGGCTCTAGGCTGGTACTGGGGGTTGTCTGTACAGAGTGGCCAGATTCAGAAAAGAGACAACAATCACTACAGCTCTGGCCACCTTGTGGGACAAAAGAATCTGAAAAACAGCCTTCTGCCCTAGACTTTCCCTCTGACAGAGGCTACTCAAATGAGAGGGAACCAGGAACCAACTCTGGTAATATGACAAAACAAGGTTTCTAATACCTCCAAAAAATCATACTAGTTTACCAGCAATGGACCCAAACCAAGAAGAAATCCCTGATTTACCTAAAAAAGAATTCAGGAGGTTAATTATTAAGCTAATCAGGGAGGCACCAGAGAAAGGTGAAGCCCGATGTAAGGCAATCCAAAAACTGATACAATAAGTGAATGGAGAAATATTCAAGAAAATAGATAGCATAAACAAAAAAACAATCAAAACTTCAAGAAACAATAGACACACTTATTATAGAAATGCAAAATGAACTGGAAAGTCTCAGCAATATAACTGAACAAGTAGAAGAAAGAAATGGAGGGCTCAGAGACAAGGTCTTCAAATTAACCTAATCCAACAAAGACAAAGAAAAAAGAATAAGAAAATACTAACAAAGCCTCCAAGAAGTCTGTGATTATGTTAAATGACCAAACCTAAGAATAACTGGTGTTCCTGAGGAAGAAGAGAAATACAAAAGTTTGGAAAACGTATTTAGGGGAATAATCAAGGAAAACTTCCCCAGCCTTGCTAGAGACCTAGACATCCAAATACAAGAAGCACAAAGAGCACCTGGGAAATTCATCAAAAAAAGATCATCGTCTAGGCACATTATCATCAGGTTATCTAAAGTTATGATGAAAGAAAGAATCTTAAGAGCTATGAGACAAAAACACCAGGTAACCTATACAGGAAAACCTATCGGATTAACAGCTGATTTCTCAGCAGAAACCCTACATGCTAGAGGGGATTGGTGTGCCTCCTCAAACAAAACAATCACCAGCCAAAAATTTTGTATCCAGTGAAACTAAGCTTCATATGTGAAGGAAAGACACAGTCTTTTTCACACAGACAAATGCTAAGAGAATTCGCCACTACCAAGCCACTAGTACAAGAACTGCTCAAAGGAGCTCTAAATCTTGCAACAAATCCTGGAAACACATCAAAACAGAACCTCTTAAAACATAAATCTCATGGAACCTATAAAACAAAAATACATTTTAAAAAACAAAAAACCAGGGTATACAGGCAACAAATGGTACGATAAATTGTACCTCACATCTCAATACTAACATTGAATGTAAATGGCCTAAATGCTCCACTTAAAAGATACAGAATTGAAGAATGGATAAGAAGTCACCAACCAACTATCTGCTGCCTTCAAGAGANCACCAGCCAAAATTTTGTATCCAGTGAAACTAAGCTTCATATGTGAAGGAAAGACACAGTCTTTTCACACAGACAAATGCTAAGAGAATTCGCCACTACCAAGCCACTAGTACAAGAACTGCTCAAAGGAGCTCTAAATCTTGCAACAAATCCTGGAAACACATCAAAACAGAACCTCTTAAAACATAAATCTCATGGAACCTATAAAACAAAATACATTTTAAAAAACAAAAAACCAGGGTATACAGGCAACAAATGGTACGATAAATTGTACCTCACATCTCAATACTAACATTGAATGTAAATGGCCTAAATGCTCCACTTAAAAGATACAGAATTGAAGAATGGATAAGAAGTCACCAACCAACTATCTGCTGCCTTCAAGAGACTCATCTAACATATAAGGACTTGCACAAATGTAAGGTAAAGAGGTGGAAAAAGATATTTCATGCAAATGGATACCAAAAGCAAGCAGTAGTAGCTATTCTTATATCAGACAAAAGAAACTTTAAAGCAACAGCAGTTTAAAAAGACAAAAAGGGACATTATATAATGATAAATGGCCTTGTCCAACAATCCTTAATCCATCAGAAGAAAGGAAATAAAGATCAGAGCAAAAATTAATAAAATCTAAACAAAAAAATAAAATTAAATTAACAAATGAAACAAAAAGCTGGTTCTTTGGCAAGATAAATAAAATCGATAGACCATTAAGATTAACCAAGAAAAGAAGAGAGGAAATCCAAATAAGTTCAATAAGAAATGAAACAGGATTATTACAACTGACACCACAGAAATACAAAAGATCATTTAAGGCCACTATGAACAACTTTATGCACATAAACTAGAAAACCTAGAAGTGATGGATAAATTCCTGGAAAAATATAACCCTCCTAGCTTAAATCAGTAAGAATTAGATACCCTGAACAGACCAATAACAATCAGTGAGATCTAAATGGTAATTTTTAATTACCAACAAAAAAAAGTCCAGGACCAGATGGGTTCATAGCAGAATTCTACCAGACATTCAAAGAAGAATTGCTACCAGTTCTATTGACACTAGTCCACAAGACAGAAAAAGAGGGAACCCTCCCTAAATCATTCCATGGAGCCAGTATTACCCTAATACCAAAACCAGGAAAGGACCGATATCCCCAATGAACACAGATGCTAAAATCCTTAACAAAATACTAGTTAACCAAATCCAACAACATATCAGAAAGATAATCCACCATGATCAAGTGGGTTTCATACCAGGGATGCAGTGATGGTTTAACATATGCAAGTCAATAAATGTCATACATCACATAAACAGAATTAAAACAAAATCACATAATCATCTCAACAGATGCAGAAAAAGCATTCAACAAAATCCAGCACCCCTTTATGATTAAAACACTTAGCAAAATCAGCATATAAGGGACATACCTTAATATAAGAAAAGCCATCTATGACAAACCCATAGCCAACATAATACTGAATGGGGAAAAAGTTGAAAGCATTCCCTTTGAGAACTGGAACAAGACAAGGATGCCTACTCTCACCACTCCTCTTCAACATAGTACTGGAAGTCCTAGCCAGAGCAATCAGACAAGAGAAAGAAATAAAGGCCATCCAAATCAGTAAAGAGGAAGTCAAACTGTCACTGTTTGCTGATGATATGATCATTTACCTAGAAGATCTGAACAATCCTCCAGAAAGCTCCTAGAACTGATCAAAGAATTCAGCAAAGTTTTCCAGATACAAGATTAATCTACACAAATTAGCAGCTCTTCTATATACCAACAGTGACCAAGCTGAGAATCAAATCAAGAACTCAACCCCTTTTGTGATAGCTGCAAAAAATAAAATAAAATACAATACTTAGGAATAAACCTAAGCAAGGTCATGAAAGACCTCTACAAGGAAAACTACAAAACACTGCTGAAAGAAATTGTAGACTACACAAACAAATGGAAACACATCCCATGCTCATGGATGGGTAGAATCAACATTGTGAAAACGACCATACTGTCAAAAGCAGTCTACAAATCCCATCAAAATACCACCATCATTCTTCATATAATTAGAAAAAAAAAATTCTAAAATTCATATGGAACCAAAAAAGAGCCTGCATAGCCAAAGCAAGACTAAGCAAAAAGAACAATCTGGAGGCATCACATTACCTGATTTAAAACTATACTATCAGGCCATAGTTACCAAAACAACATGGTACTGGTATAAAAATAGGCACATAGACCAATGGAACAGAATAGAGAACCCAGAAATAAACCCAAATGCTTACAGCCAACTGATCTTCAACAAAGCAAACAAAACAAAAGTGGGGAAAAAAGCAAACAAAAACATTAAGTGGGGAAAGGAAACCCTTTTCAACAAATGATGCTGGGATAATTGGCTAGCCACACGTAGGAGAATGAAACTGGCTCTTCATCTCTCACCTTATACAAAAGTCAACTCAAGATGGATTAAGAACTTGAATCTAAGAACTGAAACGATAAAAATTACAGAATATAACATTGAAAACCCTTCTAAACGTTGGCTTAGACAAGGATTTCATGACCATGAACTGAAAAGCAAATGCAATAAAAACAAAGATAAATTGCTGGGACTTAATTAAATGAAAGAGCTTTTACATGCCAAAAGGAACAGTCAGAGTAAACAGACAACCCATAGGGTGGGAAAAAATCTTCACAATCTGTACATTGACAAAGGACTAATATCCTGAATCTACAATGAACTCGAACAAATCAACAAGAAAAAGAATCTCATCAAGAAGTGGGCTAAGGACATGAATAGACAATTCTCAAAAGAAGATACATAAATGGGCCAACAAACATATGAAAAAAATGCTCAACATCACTAATGATGAGGAAAACGCAAATTAAAACCACAATGTGATACCACCTTACTGCAAGAATGGCCATAATCAAAAAACCAAAACATAGTAGATGTTGACGTGGATGCAGTGAAGAGGGAACACTTCTACACTGCTGGTGGGAATGTAAACTAGTACACCTGCCATGCAAAACGGTGTGGAGATTCTTTAAAGACCTAAAAGTAGAACTACCATTTGATTCAGTAATCCCACTACTGGTATACACACACACACACACACACACACACATACATATGCATATATACACATACATATATATACACATGTACATATATACACATACATATATATACACATACATATATATATATATGATGGACTACTATTCAGCCATAAAAAGGAATGAATTAATGGCATTTGCAGGAACCTGGATGAGATTGAAGACTAGTATTCTAAGTAAAGTAACTCAGGAATGGGAAATCAAACATTGTATGTTCTCACTGATACGTGGAGCTAAGCTATGAGGACACAAAGGTATAAGAATAATACCATGGATTCTGGGGACTTGGAAAGAGTGGGAGGGGGGTGAAGCATAAAATACTACAAATAGGGTACAGTATATACTGTGTGGGTGATGGGCACACCAAAATCTCACAAATCACCACTAAAAATTTACTAATGTAACCAAACACCACTTGTTCCCCAATAACCTATGGAAATTAAAAAAAAAAAAAAATTTGAAAAAAGAGATGAGGAATCAAGTGCTCAGAAAATAACACTGATAAAACCCTAAACCAAGCATACAAATTTATAGAGACCCTAATAGAACAACAAACCCTTCACTCTAGACACCATCCACAGTGGCATCCAGGATGGTGCCGCAACAATCTTTAGATTGTTGCCAGGGGAGGTCTGAGCTCTTTAACATCAGCTGAGCCCTTAGTGTGCCTAAACAGGCATTGCTCTTAATCATATGTGACCAGTTCCTTCTTTGCCCCTTCAATGGTGGCTCCAAACCTCTCCACTCACCTGAAGCCCCCTATGTCTTCCCTTCAACCCTCTCCTTCAGATGATCTCACAGACAATATTCAACAGACAAAACAAGTGAGCCAGCCTGAATTTCCTCATCCTCTTTCGTCTACACCAACAATCATCTGACTCACGCACTCCCTCTTAAACTTCTCCCTCCAGTTCCCAAGGAAGATATGTTCCTCCCACCGCTCCAGGCACATTCTTCCAGTTGTTCTTCATCTTATCCCTTTCCACCAGTGGTCCTTCAATCTGTGATGGTCCAGATTCTCCTTTCTCCTGGATCCTTCCTTTACTCCTGGGAAACACGAGCAAGTGTCTCCTAACTTTAATGTCCCTCCCCTAGCTAGTAGCTACCGCCCTCTCCTTCCCTCTTTTTATAACCATGTGTCTAGAAAGAGTTGTCCAGTTTCACTGTGGTTAGATTCTATCATTCACTCCTCAACTCAACCCTAGACACTCTCACCAAGAACACCTGTGAACTCCATATTGCACAAGCCAATGGATACATCTTAATCCTCACCTCCATTATCTCTCATCAGGACTACTACTAGCTCAATTATCTGGGAAACATTTATTTACCCCTAAAATTTGGTTTAAGAGAGTCACCTCTTCTGTGATTCATCCACACCCTCTCTAGGGGTCTAGGGTGACCTCTCCCTCTTGGCACCTATGCAGTACTGAACACTGTATGCATACTTCTGCTACCCATCATCTCACCTTGTACAGCATTTAACTCCTGACATCTCTCTCTCTGCTCCAGGTGTGTAAGTTTCTGGAAAACACAGGCAATGTGTTTTCAGTACCTGACATGTAGACCTCCAATAAATGTATCTCAAATTGAACTGAATTCATTCTAGTCTTAAGTTCCTAGAGAGTAAGTTCAAATAATGCTTATTTGGTTAAGAAAATCTTGTGGACTGATGTAAACTAGAACCAAGTCTCTGAGTTTTTATCAAACAGGAAGAAAACAGAAGCATGAAAATATTCTCCACATTGAAACTAAACTTCACGTTTTGATTCAAGTTCACAGTTGCCACCGCTTAGGGTATGTCTTATGTACATGGTTACACACTAATGTTAACAGTAAGAAAAGAAGTCTCTCTGGGAAGATGCAGTGGTGCAGCTGAAAAAATCCCCAAACAGAAAAAAAGACACTTGGGATCTATTCTCTGCTCTGCTAATAACTCACTTGGTCAAGTCCCTTCTTCTGTCACCCTATCTGAAAAATGATAGGGTTGAATTAAATGATCGATAAGGGTACTTCCTGTTCTGAATGGCTAAAATTCTGGGGGTTTTTTTCTAGCTTAAAAGATTTGATGTACAGAGTACAGCTGAAGGTCACAGATTTCAAGAGGCTGAGGAACTAGCCTCTGGGAAGGGATGTAAGCAAGGATGTTGAAGTCAACAAGGTCAGCCAGGGCTGGAATTCAAGATAATTTCTTCATCTGCAAAATGGGAACAATGGTGGTCATCTAAATTAACCCTTGTGGTAATTGTGAAGATGAGTTTAACTGATCAGGTGAAAATGCAATATCAGCAGTCAAGCAAGCACTTTAAAAGTTTATTTTGTTTTCATAATAAATTATTAATAAGAGTAGCTAGCTATAGGCAGAAACTACAGTAGAAATTTCTTAAGAACTTAAACACATAAATCAACAAATACTCTGTCCTACTCAGTTGACAGCAGTTCCTCTAATATTCATCTAAAAAAAAAGCAGATTTGATATCTCTAAGAGCCATCTAGATTCACTATAACCACAGTAAGAAAGATTTACAAAGGTTACCCTGATATTTGAAATATATTCAAACTGCGTTATTAATAATAATAACAAAACAATAGTTTTCAGGATGCACTTTAGAGTTTACAAGACACTTTCATTTTACCCATGAAGATACTGAGTCTCAGAGAGGTTAAGTAACCTGCCCAATGCTTCACTCCCAATAAAGAAGGATGCTGGAGTTTACCTTACATAAACCAGGATTCCATTTCCCATGGAACTACTAAGAAAATTTCTAAAATACATATATAAAGACATAGACAAAGTGATACATGCGATAAATAAAACTGAAACTCCCCATGCTACAGAGCTCATAAAAATGATCAGTGTGTGTGTATAAAATTTTCATTGTTTTAGAATGAAAAACCTGACAAAAGGCCAGAGAAATGTATCCCCAATCACATAGCAGTATCTGAAAATTCACTGAGTCCAACTTTGCAATGGGAAGGTTTGCTCCTAAGTAGATGGCAAGCAAGGTTTCATTTTCCAAGGTGATAGCATGCAAGAGGACACGGGGAGAATAGGACACACACACACTGAGCAGAGATTTCCCAAAACCTCGGACCCTCATTGTATAAACACACAGGCAAAGTAGTCACCAAAGGAAATGGCACTTGCCCAGAGATATTTCCTGGTATATAAAGTCTGTCTTTTATTTCACCAATGCACTACTTTGTAAAAGCATAACATTCGTGAGATTCCTAACTCCATGCAAATCCAAACACTCATGAGAGGGTGGGAACTTCTTAATTGCGGCCTTTCACAGACTGGTGGGGTCTAGGGTTACTAGGTGGCAGACTGGAGGTTAAAGCTAAGAAGAAAGTTCAAAGGAAGCCTCTCCCTGACCTCCCCCTTGATCAGCAGGTGGATTTGAGGGGATTTGCCTGGGAATATCACATCTACTCTGTCACTTTAATCAAGAACCTTACTTTTTTAAATTTTCTAACCCATTGCAGTAACATTCTAACTAGAATCTGAATGCCTAATCTCAGTCCCCTCCAATTTATCTCTTCAGTGACAACTAGTGATTTTTGTAAAATGCCAATCTGACCATGTTACATCCCTTAATTAAAAAAAAAAAAATTAACCTTCCAATAAATTACACCTGCTTTCAGGATGAAAGATAAATCTCTCAGTGCTGAATCTAAAGCTCCCTCATCCTCTGCCTCCCTCCTGCAACTCACTCTCAACCCTAAAATTCAGCCTTCCCAAGTTAATTTCAAGACACACTCCCATGGGTACCATATTCTGCCATGTACCCATGCCTCCACTCAAATCAGGCTCTTGGTTGGAAATGCCCTTTCCCTTGTCCATTAGGCAGCTCCTATAATGCTTCAGCGCTTCCGGTCACGTGCTACCTGGTCTAAACATCAGCACCCACCCCTAAACCCCCCCCAAATTAGTTGTTGTCTCTGTGATATGCTCCTTCAGCCTTCTACTGACCTGTTTCCTAGCATTGTTCTCAGTATGTTACAATTGCCCCCTGTCTTTCCCCCTAACTAGACTGTGATGGCAGGAGGGATTATGTCTTACATATCAGTATATTCCCAGTTTTGGCAAGGACACAGAATAGATGTTCAATGCAGCTTTGTTGAAAAAAAATGCCCATGGAGCATTTATGGAACTCCATAAGTGCACTGTAAGTATTGGGCACTGCATGTATACTATATTAGGATCTCTAACTTTGTTAAATATCAGGGGAACAAATTGCTGGAGTGATTAAGCGAGCACACCCACTTACTGGCAAACATTGGCTCACTGACCACATCCAATTTCTAATAAAGGTTTTACTTTTTATGTAGGTCACAATAAAATACGAATAAAGTAATATAATTAGATTTTCTACCATTATTCCCGTCTTACTTTTTTCGGTGCTAAAACATCTTCATTTAGTAAGATAAATAGAGCGGTAGTAGACAGCAGTTTTGTTTGGGTCTTGCTTATTTGTTTACGCCCTTACTTGGCAATCTAAAAATAAGCAAGTCAATATTGGTCTTTGTAACAGTCAGGGTCTCAGCAGGAAACAGAATTCTCCCCAGATGGTTCAAATAAAGAGACGTTAATGAAAAAACCACTCACAGAGCTGGGAGGGGTGGGAGAATAAACAAGGGCAATGAGATGCCCAGAAGGGTCAAGGGGAGAAAATTGTGTCACTGGAGCCTGGTGAGTGCTGGAGCCATGGAGAAGGGGCCACCAGCAGAAGCCATAGCTTTGAAGGAGTATCACTACCTCTGACATGCCACACTGCAGCAGAGTTTCTCTCCTGTTACCACTCAGTCTCCTGCCAGGGACTCCCATTGGTCAACTGGAAGCCAGCCAGCAAGGAGCTGGTACAGCCCACAGGTCAGCCTCTTGGACACAGAGCAGGCCTGGGATGGGCCCAGAATGAAATGAGGGAAGAGAAGAAATGAGGAATAAACTGCACAGTTTCCCCCAATTGTTAAACTGGTCCGTGAAAACCAAATCTTGGCTACTACTGAACGAGTGGCCTGAGCACCAAAAAGGGAAATAGAATCCTGAATTATAACTTAATCCCTTTTAGTTACTAGCTGGGTGACCTTAAGCAAGTCCTTTAACTTCTCTGTAAGATATTTTCTTCATCTGTAAAGTGGAAATAATAATCACTATCATACCAACTCCCACGGTTGTTGCAAGAATTAAAAAGTATACCATATATGCAAGGACTTATAAACTGCCAAGTACTATAGTTTAATTTAACCAACATTTATAGTCCTTACTGTGTGCCAGGCTCTGTTCTAATCCCTTACCAAACACCAATCCAGGAAATCCTTCATGCAGGTTTCCCCCACATACAATATCTTTTCCTCATAGGGGCAGAAAAATATTCAAAGGATGAATGATACACTCATCATTACTTTCAATGTTATAAGAGGAATCAACTTCATTCATTCTGAAACAAGAACATTAAGTTAATATTTACATATTACACTAAGAGGCTGTAAGATATCCTGATTATTTTATTCAAAATAACACTAAAATTTACCTTAATTTCATGGATTTCACTACTGGAGGAAAATAAGAACCAGTGGCAGACTATGGACATTTACTATTGCCATTATTCTTCTTACTATATTATTGTCAACCAAAATTGAGACTCTGCAGCGGCCTAGAGATAAACACAGATCATTCTCCTGGGAAAATAACACATTTTATGGCATTTCTTCAGCTTGTTTTCCAAACACTCTATAAAATAATAATCATGGACACCATAATTGGTTCCATCAAAAATGAATAATCAGTGTGGTTCATCGCCCACTCATTTTGCCAGTTAGCCAACTATGACCACCTGCAGATTTAGACTGGTAAACAGGCTTAAAGAGTTGTTTGTTCCAAACCTGATCCAAACGCTGTTCCTTGTGCCTGGAGCATTCATAAAACATGTTCACAAATCATCACAGACAGAGAATTTCCAGTGGAGATTTTAGAGGGCGTGGCTGGAGGGCAAAAGTCTCTGAGTTCAATTACATATTGTTATTAGGAGTATTTCTCATCCTAGAGCTCCACAAATCCTAAGCTATAATAAGGTTGCAGAAAGAAGACAGGCTCTGAAGTCACACTAGGACTTAAATTGCAGATTCTCCACTTACTAGGTATGTGACCTTGGGTAAATTACTTAATGTGGCTGAACCTTGACAAAGTAGGAAAAGAATTTCTGCCTTATAGGATTATTGTAGAAATACATGAGATAATATATGATGCACCTGGTCTGGTGCCTAGCATATGGCTAGTGCTCACTAAATAAAGATAATGATGCTGATGATAAGGAAAGCCTATGATGTCCTGACCCAGAAGGGGTGGCTGTGGAGGAAGACATCAAAAGTGGATGAATATATCGGGCGGAGCAAGATGGCCGAATAGGAACAGCTCCAGTCTCCAACTCCCAGCGCGAGCGACACAGAAGACTGGTGATTTCTACATTTTCAGCTGAGGTACTGGGGTCATTTCACTAGGGAGTGCTGGACAATCGGTGCTGGTCAGCTGCTGCAGCCTGACCAGCGAGAGCTGAAGCAGGGCGAGGCATCACCTCACCTGGAAGCGCAAGGGGGAAGGGAATCCCTTTTCCTAGCCAGGGAAACTCAGACACACAACACCTGGAAAATCGGGTAACTCCCACCCCAATACCGTGCTTTAAGCAAACAGGCACACCAGGAGAATATATCCCACACTTGGCCGGGAGGGTCCCACGCCCACGGAGCCTCCCTCATTGCTAACACAGCAGTCTGCAGCGATCGATCCGCACGGCAGCAGCGAGGCTGGGGGAGGGGCGCCCGCCATTGCTGAGGCTTAAGTAGGTAAACAAAGCCGCTGGGAAGCTCGAACTGGGTGGAGCTCACAGCAGCTCAAGGAAACCTGCCTGTCTCTGTAGACTCCACCTCTGGGGACAGCGCACAGCTGAAGACCAACAGGGGAAG
>NW_016806456.1:3020797-3080674 GCF_001698545.2 Rhinopithecus bieti
TGAGCTGAGATCCGGCCACTGCACTCCAGCCTGGGCGACAGAGCGAGACTCTGTCTCAAAAAAAAAAAAAAAAAAAAAAAAAAAAAAAAAAGTGGATGAATACAAGACTTGGCTTTCTCTTCAGACAGGAATCTGTGCTAATCAATGCTCCTTGGCTGTAATGAGCAGTTACCTTTTGTCTGCCTAACATTCCTCCCTCTTTCTGGGAACAGCACTCCCCATTGAAATGAGAATGGAGTCTCCCCTTCTCCACCTCTTCGACTTCAGTATACTCCCCACACCACCTCTGGCCACAGAAAGCAAGAAAAACTGATCAGAGTCCTTCCACAGGACTTTCCAAATTGGAACTAAGAGAGGTTTTTTCCACCCCGGAGTCAAAGCTAAGAGGATGTGAGCTAGCACCTGTCTGTGCCCAAAACTTGGCGAAAAGAAACTAACATGCAGGGTAAGGTAAAAGCAAAGCCAGCGCATGAGAGAGAAGCCTGGTGGAAACTGAGTCCCTGGTTCCTGACATCCCTAAGGCCAGCTGTACCCCTGCCCATCCATTCTACAGTTTGGTATCAGAGCCAATAAATCTCCTTTCTGTCTAAGCCAGTTAACTTAGTTTCTGTCATGCTCAATCATGCTGAGTAATACAGGGGCCATTCATCTAAATACAGGACAAAATCTAAAACAACACCTCTCCACCTCTTCAGAATTCAGAGTAGCAGAGAAATATCCATGAGAGGAAGCCTTGGTGGTAGGGGCAGGGGAAACTGCATTTCTTCCTCTCTTCAGTCAGTCATTCAACAACCATTACAGAATTTTATTATGCCCCATATGCAAATCCAAGATAATTCATCATTTTCTATATCTTCATAGTCTAGAGATCAATGTGAATTAATAATCACTATATAAGAAAATAATTTTATTAATGAAGGTATGTACAAAGGGCAGAGAGCATAAGGAATATTTTTCAGGCCTTCACAGAAGAAAAAAGCTAAGCTAAGACTTGAAAGTTGAGATGAGTTTGCTTTTTCAAACTCTCTCTAGTGAAAGCCCAGTTTAGTTTGAGTGAGAGTGTGTGTGTGTGCATGTGTGTGTGTTTTATTGCCAATCCTTTGCAGGTTGGTTTATGGTCCTACTACATCTGAACTTGTACCACCTGTGACTCACTGTACAAGTTCAATAACTCCTAAACTGTCAATAACCTCTTCAATGACACGTTTACTAATCAAAGTCCTGTATGTTACAGCAATACTAAGTTGTTATAAATTTTTTTAAATGCTCACTTTCCATTTCTGTATTTATTTTGTCCCAGAGTAGTAACTAACCCTTCATGGCCCAGTAGTGTGCTAGAGGAGCAGCAGAATTCTAGAAGGCAGGCTGGGCCAGAGCATCTCAGGCAGCATAGTGAAGGCTTCAGAGACTTCAATAACAAGGAAAATGAAGCTCCCTCTTGGAGTTAAACCATAAAATAAACACATAGTTACAGGCACCTTAACCATGTTGACTGGCTTCTAGATGAGAGTAAGACTTCACTATATTGGTGATATTATAGTCTTGAGGCAAGAAGCAGAAATCAGAATATTATAAGGTCATCATAGAAAATAAAGAAAAATTAGGAGGAGCATCTCCAGTATCTGCCTAGCCCTGGCCCAGGGTCCCCATCCTGGCCCTGGATCTGGCACATGTTAGATGGCTGCTTTTATAGACCTTTCTCTTTCTGAAATTACAGGTGTTACAGAGTGTCTGACTTTGAATCCCGCTGCTATGTCCAGCTGAACTTTCAGCATTCCTGTTGTAGAAATGGATGCATTAGAGCTAAAGGCCACTGAACACAGGGATCTTCCAACCTAGTCTTCCCTTTGTTCTAAGCTCTGACTCTCCAAACTCTCCTCGTCCTGTGGTGCCCCATGAGCTGGTGTTAGGAGACAGACCTCTGGTTAAGTCAGTGAACATCGGTCAGTTGGTACGAGAGACTTGAGTTTTCTCTCACACATAAATGATGAACTGGGAATCCTGGTATATAAGTTGGTTATCATTACATAATAAACTATCTAAAAGCTCGGTGGCCTCAAACAAGATGCACATATTACTGCACAGAAGTCTGTAGGTCAGCTGGGTGTGCTACTGATCTGAGCCAACCTTGGCAGATCTTGGCTGGGCTCACTTATGTGGTCTGCAGTCTCCTGGTAGATCAGCTGAGGGCTGGCTGCCTAGGGGTTGGCTGGCTTCTGGCAGCTGGCTGACTGGTGACTGTAGGAGCAGGGGTGACTCATCCTCTAAAAGCTGGTTTGGTCTTGTTCACATGACAGTGGCAAGGATCTGAGAGTGGAGGCTTGAGCGGCCTCTTGAGGCCTAGGTTTGAACTAGAACACCATCATTTCCACTTCACTCATTTTGCCAAAGCAAACCACAGGATAACCCAAATTCAAAGAGTGGAGAAACAGGCTCCATCCCTTGATAGGAGCAGTTACAGAGTCACATTGCTAAGGGTAGAACTTGGGGGCCCAAGAATTGGGGCCATTTTTGCAATCCATCTGCCCCATCTGGCTTCCACTTTGGGTGTTTCCTCTGGATGAGTTACTGACCAAGTATTAAGTTTCTGAATCCGCCAAATCCAGCCCCTGAACCATAGAAAATTCCCCAAGGTAAATGCCACTCTCCGCAGCTTTGGTAAGCAAGATCCACATCTGACTAGGTGCTTTTTGTTTGTTTGTTTGGAGACAGGGTCTCACTCTGTCAACCACGCTGGAGTGCAGTGGTATGATCTCAGCTCACTGCAACCTTTGCCTCCCGGGTTCAAGTGATTCTCATGCTTCAGTCTGCAGAGTAGCTGGAATTACAGGCAACATGCCATCAGGCCAGGAGAATTTTTGTATTTTTAGTGGAGACAGGGTTTCACCATGTTGGCCAGACTGGTCTCAAATGCCTGACCTCAAGTGATCCTCCCACCTCAGCCTCCCAAAGTGCTGGGATTACATGTGTGAGCCTGACTACGTGCTTTCTTTAAAACTCCAATCAGTATCAAGCTGAACATCCTTTTTGGGGGAGGGAGAGAAGGAGCATTTAAGTTAACCAAGGAGCTCATGAGAAAATGTTATCCTTACGTTAGAAAAAAAGCATGCAAGAATATGGGAATGATAGGATTCAAAATTCAATTCATTCATTTAGTTATCCATTCAATAAATGCTGGTTTAATACCTTCTAAATGCATGATGCACCTAAGATGTTTTGGGGCATATAAAGGCAATTTAGACCTGCATAGTGCCCTTAAGGGAATATGACCTCATATATAGTCAGTATCAGAGGGTTTGGTGCCCAGTTCCCCTAGAAACTACAGTTGTTTACCTATTTCTCCTCCAGCTGCCTACGAGATCCTCAAAATTGTGGATCTCATTTTATCTACATTTAACGCATATTAAGCACTCAATGAATGTTTGCAGAAATACAATTAAATAAATATCTGAACAAAAGAAAACTATAAACATTGACAACATAATTTACCCTTCACAAACAAAATGGTTTGATTTACCCACTCCCCATTTAACAGAGTTAAAACATGTGGAAATGATACAACTTACCCACAAAATAGTGACACTATGGCCCCTTTACAAAAAGCTTAGTGAGTTTATAAGTCAATAAAAGGGCATTTTGTTTTCCCCACTCCTCTGTAGGAGCGTCTCCTCCGTTGGAAGGAAGAAACAAGACAAACAGCAGCCTGCATGCTTTTGAAGCTGGACTATCAACAAAGGATCTTCTCAATCAATTCATTACCAGCAACAGAATGCAGGCGGTTCTCAGAAATGGCTCACAAAGAAGCACAGAGAAAGGCTCTCTGAAGGCAGAAGCAGGAGATGTTTCCCTCCTGAAGATGGAAATTGGACCTACAGGCTTTTCTGTGGAGTCAGAAGTGCCATGGCCATCTCGGTGCGGGTGATTCAGAGAGGGTCAGAACACTTCCTCCAGGCCACCCAGGGGAGTTTTCATTAGAGCCATAGAAGTCAGATTCCCCAGCTGCCCTCCTCCTGGGCTCTCCAGCCTCTGCCAGCACGAGGCCCAACAGGCAGTGCCCCCAGCAGAGGAACAAGAAGCATTGAGGAGGAGCACCAACTTGAGCAGCTGCCAGCACCATCTGCGCATTCCACCGATGGAGGAGACAGAAGCAGCCTCAAACCCCACTGAATTTAAAGAACAGGGATGTTAAAGAGTGAGACTGATGACATCAGCTGGACTTCACGGGGGCCAGGACCTAAGGGGACTCAGTGGGTCCACTCAGCTTTCCAGGCTCCAAAATATGATTTTGCCCATGCACTCTGAGCTTGTAAGAGCTGCTGTTCCAACTAATCTCATTTTTAAAACGATCTTTTTGAAAAATAGACTATTTTTTAAAGTAGTTTTAGGTTCACAGCAAAATTGGGCAGAACAAAACAACTATATTTTTAAATTTATAATTGGTTCAATAAACATGCCTTGAGCTGGATGAAAGTATAGCAAATAAGACAGCATTGTCCCAAAACCGAATTGCTCAAAGTGGATGAGACAGAAAAATACGTGTAAGTTTCCCAAGTTAGTGAAGGGTTTAGGGGACATTTTATTTTAGGAAAAATTGATGTCCTATGATCTCTCCTTGTCCAAATCTAAGGCCAAATGAGCCTTAGAAAATCCCTGCAACCGCCTTCTCTGAATCCAGGAAGTCCTCCATGTCCATCTCTAATATCCTACTCTAATGCTTCACTTTCTTCCCATTGCTCCTGTTTTCACGTGAATTCAACTCCACTTGGCAGCTCCTTCAGGGGAGTGACCCACTGGATGGTTTCCAAACCTGGATTTTGGTTTCTGCCCCAGATGCTGCCTCCTTTATCACATCCACATGTGGGTGGGCTATTTCCCAGGTTACTATATCTGAGCCCAGAGCTCCATGACCCCTCTGGCTTGGTAGGGAATGGGGAGATTTGACCATTGCAGGCAGTGGAAGCAGATGTACAATGGCAAAAAACCCCTCTCTGAAGAGTGCTGTGCCTCACTCAGATCCCAGTGTCTTCAAATCAGGAGAAATAGGTGTTTGGACAACATTAACTCCACACCCAGAGAATCCTAAAAGTGAGTTCTTCAGGTTGTAGCCAAAGCCCCATGAACGATTTATCCCTATCAGAAAGGTGACTGAAGAGTGAATTCTCAATAACCTGAGAACACACACTGCTCTTCTTAATTCAATGTGAACATCTTTAATGTTCATTAAGTGACATATCTGAGGACCATCACCCCAGCTCTTTTCTTAGGAAGATAGCCAACCTCAGCCATTCTAGACTGATGTCTACAACTGCCCCCCTAGGGAGGGAAATGCCTTACAAATGCTGATGACCTCCAACTGTGAGGTCCTATGTCTTGCTGCAATCCCTCCAACATAATTGAAATGAGGTATTTCACTAACAATCTCCATAGGTTCCTCCCCATTCCTCCTCCTAGAGAGAACTATTTCCTTGAAGCCACCCTAGGCCTCAGCCCACTCTTATACCCATCTGTAAACACAGCCTGAACTATTCCATATAACAGAGTTTCCTCTCCCCATCTGAATTGGGAGCTCCGAGAGGGCAGGTGCCACATCTTAAGTCATTTTTTTGTGTATGCTATGAACACACATTCAATGTGTGCACTAAACAATGTGGAGCAAATGAGCCTCCCTGTAAAATTGGAAGAAATAACCAAATGGACGTCAGAGGTTCACTAGGTGCATTACATGGAAGGATGTATGAAAAATCCCCAGCATGGAACATAGTAAGTGCTCAAAACTTATTTGCTGCTGGTCTGTGTTGTTAATATCTTAATTAACTCACTCTGGGTCTTAGCTCCCTCATTAGTTCAATAGTAATAAAATAGGTACTTTATTGGGTTACAGTAACTAAATGAGACAACGCTCATAAGAACCTAGAATGCTGATGTTCTCACTCATAGGTGGGAATTGAACAATGAGAACACTTGGACACAGGAAGGGGAGCATCACACACTGGGGCCTATGGTGGGGTCGGGGGAGCGGGGAGGGATAACACTAGGAGAAATACCTAATGTAAATGACGAGTTAACTGGTGCAGCACACCAACATGGCACCTGTATACATATGTAGCAAACCTGCACGTTGTGCACATGTACCCTAGAACTTAAAGTATAATAATAATAAAAAAAAAAAAGAACCTAGCATACTGTCTGGCACATACTAGTCCCTTTGTAAATGGAAGAATTAATACTAATGCACTGAGAACTTGCCTCCCCTTCTTCCCTATTTCCACCCATGGAGAGGGGTAGTTGATCTGGTCCCTCTGAATTTAAGTACTACTAGAAGACCTAAGGTACATGAGGTTGAGGGTGCTCCTCTCCCCAGGGTTCCTGGGAACTCTGAGAGATACCCTGCCCAGTGCTACCGCAGACGGCTGTGATGGGGCTCACCAGAGGCATCAGCAACCTGCCCCAGGAAAGCTGAGCATCTGAGCGAGGGACACACACCCCAAATAGGAAACAAATGCCTACCACTGGTGAGGACTGCAGAGGGATGCTACAGCCCACTCCCCTGGGTTTTATGAATTTTAAAGCCAGGGCAAAGAGAACACTGCTTGAGAGCCTACTGAAAGTCATCCATTCATTTGCTTATCTAACCATCCATTCAGCCACCCATCTGTTCATTTACAGCATAGAGGCTCCGGAGGTAGGCTTCCTGAATTGAACCCTGACTCAATCACTTACTAGATGTGTGACTTGAACAAAGCACTTAATACCATACACCTCATATTCCCCCTTTTATAGAATGGGAAATAATAACAATAAATGCCCCATAAGTTTATTCATGGAAAAAACAATCCCTGAGTATAGCACCTGGCACAGCATAAACATCATCACATGCTACCTGCTATTATGACGATGATGATGATGATGATGATGATGATGATGATGTAGGAAGCCTGCACAAAGTGGAGGATAGAGCTGCATAAATCAAACTGCAGATGGAGTGCACACAGGCAATACCATCAAAGCCAGCCCTGAATAATTGGGGCTAGGGCTGCTGCTTCTGTTATTAGGCTGTTTTAAGATCTGTTGTGTTTTCAAAGGGAAGAAGATATGCTGCCACTTCCCTTGAAGTTTCCAGTTTACACGGGTCAGTTGCACACCTGCAATTAAACCTTGAAGGGATTTTGGGAAGCCCTCTTTTTCAGCAGCTACTTTTTTTTAACCATCCTTTTCCAGGTTTGTTCCCACAGTCACCTGTCAATGTGTCACTTCCCTTCAACCTGCCCTCAAATGCACTTGCTAAAAAACAATTTACAAACTCTCCTTGTTACCAACAGAGATGCTGAGAAAGAGAGAGGAGAGCTGGAAAAGCTACCGATTCTCTTTGATGAGTCAAAGATTCTAGCATTTTCCTTTCTTGATGCTCTGCCTTTGACTGACATTGAGGCCTGTTTATAAATCTCTAACCTGAGCCAGTGATCATTTCTCAAAATCTAAAACTGCAGACCAGAATCAACCTTAGAATTGATTGCAGTGGATTTGTTTTGGTTGCTCATTTCTCCAGAGCCTTAACAAGCAATCTTTCAAGGCTTGCTGGTGGGAGGGATGGATGGCCTGAAAGGAAGTAAGTGAGGTGATAAGAGCTCCCCAGGCTCTCGCACCACCCCTGCTTTCTCTCTACTACTGGGTGATTTCTTCTCTCTACTACTTTTTGAAGCTACCAATTAAGTCTCTCCACCACCCTCTGCCTAAGTCAAGCACTGCTTCTGCTTATGCCAAGTCACATTCAAATTGAAAAAATTAAGGAAGTGTAGTAGCAAGAAAGATGGCCCTAAAATCCTGTTCAGTGAGTTTCAATAGTTCCATTTTTTAAAATTACCAGAACATCAAGACATGGTGCACGTAGGAAAAATACGTGATCTACACGTTGGTGTGTACATGCAAACAGGGGATGACCCCCTTGTGTCACACTGGAAGCCTCTGACAACATCAGATTCTAAATTATTAAAGTAACGAAAATTTAAAATGGCCACAGCCCCTCAAAATGCCCAATAACAAACAGCTGTATCTCTAATAAGATGCATTCTCAGGCCACAAGCCCGGAGCCTGCTGAGCCATTCCGCAGCTCATCTTGTTCACCAAGGCCTTTGCAGCTTGAAGGTGACAGAGTCCACACCTGCAAGGGCAGGGTCATCCCAGCAGCCACCATGGCCCCTTCAATCAGCTAATCCCAGATATGACCTCTTTTCACGGAGACAAGAAACTACATGGATCTTTCCACTTGGTCACATCCTGGGGATGGAGCCTGGTACACGAATGTGCTCAGAGACATGCCAGCCAGACAAATTAACTAACAGGCCTGGGGCACAGAGGCCAGGGCCACCTGTGCAGGCAACCTGTGATTAGGCAGGCTCCTGGCATATCAGCAGAGGGACTATGGCCCAAGGGACAGAACCACATACCCTGTTAGGCCCAAATTTGCCCTGTCAGCCTGCAGCCTGGACAACCTCTGTTCCCACCAGCTTATACAGAGCTGAAAGAATTGTAGGCACCTTCGCCACTGCTGAGAGTAATTGAGCAATAGCCTCCCAGCAGGTTGAATCACGATATGTTCCTTGGGAAATTATATACTTTTAACCTCTAAAACAATATAATTTAAAAGTGAAAGTATTTTTCCTCAATAGTTACAGAGCCTCTTATTTCCTCTAAAGAGCTGAGGTGGGAAGTTATTTTGCTGCTCCTACATATATATTTAAAGAGATACTTACAATGGATTCACCTCCAAATATAAGTTTTGGTAGAGAGGTATTTAGAAGGCCTCTGAAAGTAACATTTCTGTATAGGAGTTTACTTCCAATTAACCCAGTTTTGTAACCAAAGTGTATGTGCCCACTCCGACCCCTTACAGAGTTTCTATTTATGACAACAGAATCTTCCCAAACACCAAGACAAGAAGAGTTATAGTCATGGTGAAGAATGAAGGTGATCTCATCACTACCCTTCATTCCTCATATTCCCTCATTCAATAATTCCATCACCGAGAGTTAGTCAACCATCCAATCTGGCCTCTTTTTCATTGAAGTGGCTCTTGTATTCATTCCTATTCAGTTCCAATATCCCTACACAAGGCAAGACTCTTCCACCCTCATGCTGGGATCACTGTGTCCGTTCCAATTAAACCCCCTGGGTTCCAGCAGCTTCTCCACATGATACAATCCTGCACACAGCTGCTAGCAGCATCCACTTTCATGCTACTTTTTGCGAGGTCACTCCTCTGCTCAAAAACCTTCAATGCCTTTTATCCTACCATGGTATTCAAAGCAGCATTCTCTGGCCATCTCACAAGCAAGATCCACCCTGCCTATCCTGCTGTATTCACAATATTTTTCAGCAGGTACTCACTATTCCAGTCACACCAACAATGTTTGGACCCACAATCACATCAAACTCATTCATATCTGAAACTTCTGCATCTTTGCTCACCCTGTTTCCATCATTTGGAATTCTCTGTAATCTTCTCACTTCCTAACTCAATTCTAGGCATCCTCCAAAGTTTACTTCTTCCATGAAGACTTTCTTGATTGCCTTGTGCCCTGCTATTCTCCCACAAGTGCTATGTCAGTCAACGTTGTGCTTTATTATGGACTATTTGTGACCAAGTCACTGTTTCTTGTTTTTTTCCAATGTCCTATTTTTTCAAAATTGCAAGAATTTGAGCGTCGTAAGTCATCCGTATCATTTTTTACACGAAGTCTAGAACCGATTAGCAAATAGGCAGCTTATGCAGACTTGGAAATAAATGAAAAGATGCTGTGATGCCAACCTGAGCTCATCAAGGACAAGTCACACCAGACTAGCTTAATTCCTTCCCGTTCAGGGATTTTAGAAAGGTATAATAGGAAAATAGAATAAATGCAATGCTCTGCATTTCACCAAAGTATTTAACAAAGTCTCTCCTTCCCAAAAATTTATGAGCAAAAGTACCTTTGATGAACTTTCTAGATAATCATTTGATTATCTAGAAAGGATGCCAATCATTGCACTGCTGTCAACCAGCTAGGAGAGCTCTAGTGGTATGCTCATGAGTCTATCTCAAGAATATTTTTGTCAATGGCAGAATGGTAATATTTATAGCACTCTGGGGAAAATACACAACTTGGAGGGAAAATTATAATATTGAATGACCAAATAAAGTTACAAAATTTTCTGAACTGGCTGGTGAAAGAAACAAAGCTGTCAATATGGCATTCAATAGAGACAAATTTAAAGCTTCACCCACGTCCATTCATCCAATATGACAAGTATGGAATTCCAGTTGCTGAAGTTTTTCTGATATAAGTTATTTTTTCATTTTTATGATATACAAAATATCCAGTATCCAAAAGAGGGCTGAACTATATGATGTCAAAAAATCTTCCCAACTTTTGAGATCGTAGTGATATGTGATTCTATATATCTCTGTCTCTATCTCACACCGAAACTAGATTGTAAATCTATTGGCATGAACATCATGAACATCATGGTATAGGGAAAAGAGCATGGAATTTGGAGACAGATAGACATGAGTTCAAATAATAGTTTTTCCAGTTACTCGGTGGATAACTTCTGTTTCTTTTTCCACAAATTAGAATATGTGCAAGGTATGATAGTTGACTTGGATAATGTTCCAAACATACGACCTAGTCTAATGTCTGGCACACAGTGGGCATTGAATAAATGTTAATTATAAATATTTCTCTGTATCCTACCCAGCTGATAGACTATTAGGAATAAATTGGAATTTTAGTAAGAAATCATTTAGTTCTTTGATTTTGAAGAATGTCTTAGCGAGGTTACTTGCTCATTAGAAAAGGTTTGAAGAGGTTTGAAGATGGAGGAAGAATAATACAGGTATTCTAGCAGAGGAATGGCAGGAGGAAAGGCACGGAAGTGTGAATATGTAGAACATGGCATTTGCAGAGAATGGGAATGACTACAACCCAATAGGACTAAAGGTTGGAGAGAAGGTTAGGTTGGTAGAATGGCTCAGATGGTGCAGACCTTGAAGTGCCACTGAGCCAAACTGTAAGCCATGGGTACTTTCTGATACTCACATGATAACTCACCTCTATACTCTCTTTTTGGCACATTTTAGGAATATTAAATAAATATTATGATCAAGACAGTTTCTCTTTGAGAGCAATGGCATGACAAAAACAATTCGCAAGAGATGTCTCTTCCAGCAGCAAATTATTTCATCCTCATTTTTCTAGTTTGCTTTCAAAAGCCAAGGTTTACTGATTTGAACCAGGTGCCCCATTGTACCCATGCAGTCTCTCTAGCCAGCAGAGTTTGAAGGTCTATTTCACCAGTTCTATTCTTTTTCTGACACTAACATATTTGACAGGAATATGAGTAGGTGGAAAACACAATGTTTTCAATTGAAGTTCACTAGCAAGTCTCCAGTAGAGTTATTTTAGAGATTAAAGAAAGGATCATTTGGACACATGAATTTGAATATGATTTATAGATTACTTCCACAGACATAGAGTTGCTTATCTCTCAGACAGCTGTGAGAATAGACTTAGAAATCACATAGGAGGTACGTAGTCCCTAGAATGGGAAAAAATATATATTAAATCTTAAAGTGGCTGATGCAGCAATTAATATTTCAACCTTCCTTGTGCAAGGAAGAAAAGAGTAAGATTACAGGGATGTCGGATTCCCATGAATATGTGATTTCAGACTTGCGGGGAAAAATGCCTAATTATGTATTACAAACCTAAACCCCTCAGGCACTAATGGGCTATTTCACAATGTTTTTTAAAAATTGTGGAGACTAAAAAATTGTTTCTATCAAGGTTTCAGTAGCATATTTCTAGCACATTCCTAAATAAGGTTATGGAAAAGAAACAGTATATAGTCAAGCTCCTGTGAGAATGAATTTTCATTGCTTTTTAATTTATCGACAAGTATTTAGTAACCATGCTCTGTGGGGCTAGCAGACCACATCCTTTTACCCTCTAAACCCCACTCATTTTCCAAAACACACAGTTTCTTGCACAAATACACAAGAAAAAAGATATATGGGTCAGTCCTAAAAGGTTTTATCATCAGTTTAGGGATAGAAAACAAACAGGAAAAACCTATAAAAAATTTTTGTGCATTCACCTCGCTGACCCTGACTTGAAGTGCTTCTGGAGTTCCAGAAAGGCTCTAGGTGAGCTAAAGAAGTCAAAAGAAGTTTCAGAGAGAAAGTGCAAAGGCATCTGGGCCTTTGAGGTAGAAGGCAAAGGAGGCCGGGTCTACAATGAAATGAAGAATTTGTATGTTTGGCCAAAGGGAAGAAGTCATTTAAATGAAAAAGGAACACCTTTAAGTTCATCAAGCACTCTACCAACTCTATACACACTTTCTCAAAAATTGTATTCTGCCTTGCATTTCCAACTGATAGACCCAGCGCATGCATCACCTCCCCATTTATTGAGGTCAAGTTGATATATTGATATGATAGAAAAAAACTTCTTATGAAACCAAATATAAAGGAAGCCAGCTGTCACAAGAAATATTGAAGAAATCCTGTAAAATATAAAGCAGCTAGGACAAGTTCAATGAAGAATAAGAGTTGGGAAAACTATAGCTTAAAAATAAACAATCAAAGCAGTCCTTCCCAAGCATATGACAGAGCCTGAATGGGCAGAGGACTCATTATCAGGATAATAAACTACAGAATTACAATAGGAGTGTGAATCTTAATCAGACCTTTGCTGTGTCCTCAGGCTTAAAGAGCCTATGAGAATGGCAGCAGCATTTTATGCCCTCAGGATAAAGCATGACAACTTCTCTCTAGGAATATTAGAAATGTGACTGGAAAGGGAGTTAGTACAGGAGATGGGGCCTGAAAGAGTTTGAATAGATGACTATACACTTCCACATTAGACCAGATGGATGGGAGATAGGAGAAGTCAGCTACATTTAGGAGTAAAATAAACTAAAGTTTTCTAACTGCAGAGTAAATTTCTATTACTTTGGAAATTGTGAGTAGTTTGCCAATCTACATGCTTCTTCTTTGTTTATGAACCTTATCTCAAAATCTGCCAATCTATTCACCTTTTTGGAGCCCTAAGTAAGACCTCCCAATCAAAAGAGAAGCCTACTGAGAAAACAGACTTCTAAAAAATGCAGAGAAAATCCCATGTAAGTTACCTATATGAATCAAACCACTCCTTCATTTATAATCAGGATCACAAGACATTTGAGGAAATAAATTTACATTAAAACAAGATGAACCCAATATGACATCAGAAGAAATAAAAATGATTCAGAAAAGTGAAAATAATTATTAAATGTTTTCAGATGTTTCTTTTAGAGATATTTGAGTGGGTGTTGAACACACATAAAAAAATGAATAGATTATAAAAGCTTCTATGAAATAAGAGTAATCAGAGTACATGAACAAATGTTGGGAAATTAAAAATATGGTTACTGAACTTTAAAAAATTCAATGTATGGAATAGATGATCACAACAAATAAGGCTGAAGACTGGATAAAGAAAATTTCTCATGAAAAAGAGCAAAAATGAAAAGAGATAGAAAATATGAGCTTTTGGAAGATAGAGCTAGGAAGGCAACATATATCTGAGTCCTAGAAGCAGAAAATTGCAACAATAGAGGGGGAAAAATAATCAAAGAAATAAAGGTGAGTGGGAATCCTAGGGGTAAAGAAAGATAATTCGTAAGAATGAAAAGACCAGCTCGATGCAGGGGCTCACCCCTGCAATTCCAATACTCTCAGAGTCTGAAGCAGGAGGATTGCTTGAGGCCAGAAGTTTGAGACCAGCCTGAGCAACATAGTAAGACCCTGTCCGTAAATTTTTTTTAAAACTTAGCCTGACATGATGGCCTATGCCTGTAGTCCCAGCTGCTGGACAGACTGAGGCGTGAGCCCAGGAATTCAAGGTTATAGTGAGTTATGATCACATCACTGCACTCCAGCCTGGGCAATAGAATAAGACCTTGTCTCTAAAACAAATACATAATAATAATGAAAAGACCTACCAAGTTAATGTGTGAACAGAAACAATATACATCTGAACAAATCTTGGTGAAATTTCAAAAATCCTAAAAATTATCATAAAGAAGGGAGGTTCTTACAGAGTAACAAGATCAGAGTGATAGCATACTTCTCAACAGCAATAAGGGAGCAATTCCTTCAAAGTTCTGAGGAAGATGTTTGAAATCAGAAATATATACTTAGCCAAAGTGTCAATCAAAAGTGAAGTAAAAATAAAGACAGTTTTAGATATTCAAAGATTTTTAAATGTTGCTCCCTTATATTTCATATTTTTTAAAGTTCTGATGAAGGACTCCAGTAAAACAAAATTGGAATATGACAAGAAAAATGAGAGGAGATAAATATTTGAGAAAAAAAATTACATCTGAACACGACCCAGAAGAAAGCAAGCTCCAAAGAAATGAAGAGAGAAAACTCTCGCTTCTGTGTCTTAGGGATCTGTTGAGTGATTTGGGACTACATTCCTTTCTCTTTGGATCCAATCTCTTCACAGGGATAAGTTTTATAAATACTATTTTTCCTTGGTTAATAATTGCAACTAACCCATGGATAAAGCATTACCAAAAACAATTGTAGTGACAACAGAATGTAAATATTTTAAAACTTGACAACATAAAATAAGTGCAACAAAATCTAGAACAAAGGGGAAATGCAGAAATAAATGTAAATGTGCTACATAGTGGGAATTCCATAGATAATGTCTAAATATAAGTCATCAAACAGAGAATGGAGAATTTTAAAGCTATAAAGCTAACCATTAGAATATCAATAAAATCTCAAGAGATAAAGAAGGGGAGGGAAAGTGTACAATACTAAAAATAACCAAATACCTCAAATTTTCATAGCAGGATGTCAAAATATACTCTAAAATGTTGATATACAAAAAACATAAAATTATATGACTTACAATTTTAATTGTTGCCACCAAAAATCCAAAAGCAGAAACTTGAATTTCTTAGGGATAAAATTGGGGTACAGGGGGGAAATAGACAAGATAAATGTTTACTTTCCATTTTAAACTCATGAGTAGTTCAAATAATTTTTTCTGTTTACATAGGCAGGTTGTTTAAATTAATTCAAAAAATCATAAAGAAAAAAATAAGTTATATTTTCTCAGCTTATCAGTGAGTGGTGCCCCCAAAATGAGCTGGGTCCTTTTAGGTATTAGGAATTTAATATGGCAGCTGAAGCCAAGAACTGGTATGTGAGATTTGAAGGTCAAAAATTTTAGACATGTAAAATCCACAACAGGGCCAGATCAAGACTAAAAAGACGTGTAATTGATTAATAAGCATAGAAAAATCATTCATTTATACATGCATTCATTCACTCTCTCATTCACTCATTTATTCCCTCTGACTCATTTTCCAACTTACAAATCATTAATTCTTTCATTGATTCACTTATTCAATGGTTTATCAGAAAACATAAAGCAGGCTCTCTCTGCCTTCAAAGAGTTTAAAAAATCAGCTGGAGGGAAGGCAATAACCTAATACACTACTCTCAGAAAGCACCGAATCATGCTAAAAGATGGGCATGGGCGAAAGTCTCATGAATGGGATAATAAGTGTACTGGGTTTTGAAGAATGAACAACCTCTGACTCGGAGGAAGGAATTTGTTTCGTTTTACATCTTCATACTTTTATTTTTAAGTTTTATGCTACCCTTTGAGATATTGAGGATAACGGTAGTGAGTAAGCTTTCTATAAACTAGAGGTAAGAATCCATAGATCTACTATCTCGCACTAGTCAGAATAGCAATTATTAAAAAGTCAAAAATAACAGATGCTGGCGAGGAGAAAAAGGATACTTTTACATTGTGGGAGTGTAAATTAGTTCAACCATTGTGGAAGACAGTTTAGCAATTCCTCAAAGACCTAGAGGCAAAAATATCATTTGATCCAGCAATCTCAATATTGGGTACATACCCAAAGGAATAAAAATCATTTTATTATGAAGATACATGCATGCATATGTTCATTGCAGCACTATTCACAATAGCAAAGGCACGGAATCAACCTAAATGCCCATCAATAATAGACTAGATTAAAACATGTGATACATATACACCATGGAATACTGTACAGCCATAAAGAGGAATGAGATCATGTGCTTTGCAGGGACATGAATAAAGTCTGAAGTTATTATTGTCAGCAAACTAATGCAGTTAACAGAAAACTAAATACCATAGGTTCTTACTTACAAGTGGGAGCTGAATGATGACAACACATGGACACTTGACAGGGAACAACACACTGGGGTCTGTCAGAGGGCTGGGGACAAGAGGAGGGAGGGCATCAGGAAGAATAGCTAATGGATGCTGGTCTTAATATCTAGGTGATGGGATGATCTGTACAGCAAACCACCATAGCACCATAGTACATGTTTACCTATGTAACAAATGTGCACATCCTGCACAGGTACCCCTGAACTTAAAATAAAAGTTGGAAATCAAAAAGAAAAAGAATCCATACATAAATCCACAATAGAGCAGGCAACTAGTCCACAGAAGAAAACAAGACCTTCTTCAACCACAGAGAAAGTTCTATCACCCCCTGGGGTACTTGTTTAAGCTGTGTCTGGGTCCTCCAAAGGGGATAAGTTGCCCTGAGTAAGATGACTGACCACCCCAATTTTCCCAGGACTGTCCTGGTTTTAGCACTTAAAGTCTTGTGTTTCCAGCAGCCTGTCACTCTCAAGCAAACTAGAACAGTTGGTCACTCTAGAGTCAGCATTCAGTTTCTAACACTTCAAGACTTACTTCATTTGATTCACACCATGAGTTTACTGTGAGTTGAGATACTCGTATCCCTACTTTTCTGATGACAAAATTGAGGCACGAAGGGGTCCACTGATTGCTAAACGACACATACACAAAGAAAGTGGTAGAGCCAGGATTGAATCCCAGGTCTGTCTGCTTTTATCTAAAACTCTCTCTCCAACAACCTCACTCCATGCCCTGTGTTTCTTCACATAGACAGGCGTGAGAACAGAGGTAGTACATACTAGGGAATTTCAATTCTCCGTGTGCAGAAGTGACAGAGGAGCAGGAGACCTTGAGTTCACTGGTACCTTGCTCCAACCCAGTGAGCTAGGCAGCACAGTTATGACGATAAGGCAATATCTACATATAGCATTCAAGATCCACAGAACTGCTTGCAGGGTCTGATGAAATGCCATTTAATTAGACAGGTACTCAGTAATTTTTCTGTAAATTGAGACAACATGGCTCCTTATTTTCTACAGCATACATAGTTTATCATTCCTGGATAGTCATAATAGTCATAATAATAATAATAATAATGTACCACTTAGGCACGGTAGGATTTTTTTAACAAAACCTTTGCAATACCTTGTCAAGGATGTTGAAGATTACATATCTATCCAGTACAAAGAGGAAACTTCTGAGGCCTCTTCCAAGCCTAAAAGATGACAGTTATCAGACTCAGAGACAATGTACCCATATTCCTGGATAAAATCTTTGCCTATGTGTACCCTACTAGGGATTTTTTTAAAGAATAGATTATATAAAAAAGAAAGAGAAGAGATCTGGGAGAAAATGAGATAAGAGGGAAAAGAGAGGGTGACAGAAATAATGAAACAGGTAGATAAAGGAAGGAATGAAAGAAAAAGAAGAGCTAGACCTGCATAATGAGAAACTAGAACAGATAAATGAAAAACGACAGTACGGAAAGTCATGGAGTGTTCAATTAATTAGTTATTGTCCATTTCCTTGAGAGACCTCTAACAAATCTGTCCTTGTCAGTGACAGGAAATCTTTCTGAATTCTTTGTAAAAGGATATTAATGGCCACTGCAAGCTTCGGCAGCCCTCCACTGTGATGCTGTGATGCAGGGAGGTTGCCGAAGTTCCTCTAGGTCATACCAGGAGCCAGCCTTGGTGCAGGAGCGACTCCTCTCATGTGGACACAAAGAGTACTCCTCCAGCCCACAGACTGTCAACCCTCTATCCTTGACTGGTACATGGGAGGCTGACATTTAATACCCTGAGGATATAGATGTTTGAAAGCTGGTTATTGTAACAAAGGAAGCCATCCAAACTCTGCAAGACCAAATGGATCAGATAAAGCTGACACAGAGATAAATCTGTTTTACATCCATTCTTGCACAAGTTTTGCTAATCTATGTAGTTATAGCTTTCCCACTGAAGGGGAAAAAAATAGCCCACCACATGTCGGCAAGTCCACATCGCATTCCTATTTTTAATCTCCAAGGTATAACGTTCTGGGCAAAGACCATTTTTACGCTGACTTTTGCATGAACTCCATTCATGTAGAATGACACAGGAAGAAAATAAAAAAGGAGGATGAGAGAGTATAGGGAGGGGGGAAAGGAGAGAGAGAAGGAGAGAGAATTCTTCTTGAATGACTGTGTAAATGCAGATTTTGTTTTAAATGAATGAATTCTGCTCCATCAATGACACAAGATCGCTTCTCTCCCAGGCAGTCAGACATCTTCTCTTCATTAGCCAGTATTTATGCTGCCAGATTGGACTTTCATATGGGAGCCTGAAGCAGGAATGGTGCAGATGGCAGGAAAGCTCTCATGAGATTGATAACGATGAAGAAAGATGCCACATTAAGTCAGAAGGTGCCACTGTTAACATCCCAGCTCGGAGGAGAATATTTCTAGCTAGCACTCCCCTCCAAGGTCTGTTTCTCTTCCAGCTTCAACTAAAATTCATCCCCCTCCCCAAAAGCTCTCTGCCCTACTCACTCTCTTTCTGGCAAGTAAGGGATACTTTGGATTTCCTGTCCTTTGTGTTTCAACAGTTTTTGCCTCGGGTACTTAACCTTTGCTTTCCAAAGGTGGCTGAGATCCTAGCTGTGGAGAGGAGCTGAAGGGAGCAGGGAGGAAGGGAGAAGGCATTTTAGTCCATGTTTGCTCTAACAAAGGAACCACTATATAAGAAGTTCGGAGCAGGAAACCTGAATGGTATTTATTGTTTCGATTCAGGCCCTCATTGCATCTGCTGCCTTTCAAAGATAGACGCTGTGTTCACAAAACCAGAGCCCTGCCTCAAAACCTTTGAGAAATGGCAATCTCCAGGGTGTAGGACAGACAGAAAGTCAACACCACTGGAGGATCTGCAGTGCTAGGCAATTGCTGCTAGGATGGAGGAGCAGAGCCTCCTAACTTCCGACTTGCAAAGGAGGGACGGAGACTCATTTATGCCTTCAGTTGCTGGCTAAACTACTTGGTTCCTCATTCAAGGAAAACACAGGTCCTCATCTGTGAAGTCTGAGTCTTTCCACTGCAGAATAAAAGAATCCACTATGTTTCAACAAAAAAACGGAGCAACATCTTCTTCTGATTTTTAATCTCCATGGTCCTCCTTACTGATTTTATCTGGTCAGTGACAAAGGCTCTCTTTTGTGACCAAACTTGAGTCAGGCTCCTCTGAATCCTTTCTGACTAGGGCAACAGTGGACTTCCCTCTCTCTCCTTTAGAATCTAGTTTGAGAAGGAATCCTGCTAAGTCGGTCACTGAAAATCCCTACCCTTTGTTTCTGACCACCCCCTACATCTCATCACCCTGGTCTGCCTTCAGCAAGAATTCTATTGAGTCAGTCTAGCAAGAATCCCTTTAATCCCTCATGTTTTCCTTTTAGCAATTTTCCATCTACCAACCCCCACCCTGCTCCTTGGTTATAAATCCCCACTCCTCTTTGTTGGAGTCGGAGTCCAGCCCAATCTCTCTCCCCTACTGCAAGACCCTATTCCAGTGGACCCTATATCCATCACCATAGCCCCACTTGAATAATGTCTGCCTTACCATCTTGAACAAGTGCCACGAAGAACTTTTTCTTTCACATCACAAAAACATCTTTGGCATTAAAGCAGGGAATGAGTTTTCTGGTTTCTTCTGACATCCCAGCCTACCTGGATGGCAATCTGACACCAGGCCAGGAAGGAGAGTAGATGAAAAGTGCTTTAGCCCTCAGTGCAATCAGATAGGGAGAGCATTTCCCTTGTTCAGAAACAGTCACCCAGAAACCAAACCAACAGACAAAATGTGATACAATGAGACTTGCGAACTTAGCAAGTTTGGAAAATTTGGCTGCTTTCACGCAACCTGAGTTATATACTATCAGAGTCCATCCTAGAAAATGTAGGCTGGAAAACAAAGGGAGGCCACATCAAGGGCCCCTGTGCAGCAATCACAAATTCATGTTGGTGTGTAAGCATTTAATTAGCTTCCCAGGTTTACAGGAGCTCCAGTCAATTTAAGACACTCTAGTAGCTCCTCCTAGACCACGCCGGTCCTCTTGGAAGCCTGGACGTAGAATGCCTACCACCAGGGAAGGGTATTCGGAGAATCTTAATTGAAGGAAATTCCTATTTTTATGTCTATATGATGTACCATCAGCATTTCCTCCCCCACAAAAATACACAGAGGGGCAACTAGTCCAAATAACTGGTTTAAATCCGTAAATTACAGCACTGCTTCAAGGAACTTTTAAGGTCGTTTTGTGTCTATGGAAAAGTTAGATGGCATCATAAAATTTTTAGAGCTAATGTAATCTTTATACAGTGGATTCATCTCCACTGATGAGATGTGTTTGAGGCACTACCCCTCTCTCCCTTTCTTTTGACTGTCCTTGAGTCCTGAGAAAGAATTACTGCTCCAGTGATACTCATGCCATGACCGCACAAAAACATCTTCTACCCTTTGGGATGCAAGATCTCAGATCCCAGGCCTTCATTTTACTTTTCTCTACCAAGGGAAGTGTTGCCTAAACATGGTTAATTTTCTGAGTTGGTTGCATTTCAGCTGTGGAGTCTAATCCTCTCTTACATCTCCTGTGTGTATTTCTTCTCGGCACTTCGGTCTTTAGTGACCTTCTCATACCATTTCATTAAATGCCCTCCGCCTCGGTAAATTACAGTACTTTGAAGCCTTGGAGTTTAGCATATAAAAAAGCAAGCGCCTCTATATACTGCCCTGGGATAAGGTGTGATGAAAATCCCATGCAAGCTGAACTGTACTTCCTAATCAAATGGGTGTAACAGATGGCTGTTGGAGCGAACCATCACAATGGAAATATCTGCAGTTCTCATGGTAACGGAATCTGCCAGGTCTGAGGGATTTGCTGTTTTTCAGGACATCTGAGCTGCAATCTCTTTCGAGCTGTCTAGCAGTCTCCGTCTCGCTCTCTCTCACTCTCTCAGCATGATGGAGATAGAGTTGAAAGGTGGAGCTCGATTTTGCATTCCAGCTGTGATTAAAGACACAGGCACACATCCTGGGAGATAATACGCTGCATATTCATTATGCTATCTAGAACCTCTTTAGCTACTGGGACACGACTGTCATACAATTACAATATGCCTTCTTCAGGAGTAAAGGGGGGTTGGGATGAAGAAGATCAGAGAATGACAGTGGGGAAAATATGAGGAATTAAGATGCATGAGACGTACCTTGTAATAAAGATATGGAGCAATATTAAAACGAGCAGTTGTTTCCATTTCATGGCAACATGTCAAGATGACTTAACACAGCAGGATAAAACATCTGGCCTGGGGAAAAAAAAATACATGATGTCAAATTTCCAAATCACAATGTAGACTATGTGGAAGAAAAACAACAGATAAGCAACTGTGTACCTTCCCAATAAGTGAAAGCATGTGGAAGATTTCTTTATACTCCGCCATCAGAAAAGAGATCCATCTCATAAGGTGGAGGTTAGCATATAGACACTGAGCTTTTATTATAAAACTAAGGTTTGGGCTTAAACCCACAGGACTGCCTTAGAAAAGGGTTTTTTTATTATTTTTTTTCCTCATGCTATTCATAACCTTCTGATTTCACAGCAGTGCTCGGAAAGGGGAAAAAATCAGTCACAATTCTATTTTATTAAAGTCTTTTCCTCCAAATCCCTATCGATTTAAAGAAATAAGGAAAAGTATACTGTCTTCTTTGCTATAGTACCTCCTAGAAAACACACACACACACGCACAGGGTTGATTCACAGCTGCCTGGTCCCTTGGGTATTTCAGCTTGAAGATCAGACAACATATAAGAATTCAGCCATGACTCAAAATGGAAACAAAGAAGACCATTCTTAGCAAACCCAGCAACGTGAAATGAAAAACTACAGGCTGTAGGCTGGAGCCCCTAGCATGCTTACTACCCCCCACCCATTGTCCTTGAGGGCACTACTGTTAAATACATATGACAGCCAAAGAGATGAGGAGAATAGTTTCCAGAAAGCAATGATTGGATCTCCCTTTTCATGAGGTAGAATAGGCAGGACTATGTAAGCCTGTAAAGTAGCTCTTGAGAACAGGCCCTGGGAGGCAGCATTGTCTCCCTCTCATACAGCGCCTGAAGAACATATTATATTATATAACCTTTCTCCAAAGCCTGCCTTGCTTTGACTGGGACCCTCTTCCTTTAGAAGCCTGCCAATAACAACTTGTGGATGACAATCTCTGTCTTAACAAGCCGGATTAGTTAGTTTAAAGCAATGAACTGAGGCCATTTGTGCAGATGCTAATCAAAAAAAGAAAAAGGAAAAAATTAGAAAAGACCCATGAGCCTCCATCTCTTGTAAGTACAATATAGATAAAGAGGAGCGCGTCCCAGGGCCACATCTGTGAGCTGACCTCTAAGGCACACAAAGGTCTCCGGGGCTGTGGGGTTATAAAAGGAGGGAAGAGGGTTTGTATGGGGCCAGTAGCAGACAACAGTGGCTCTGAAAGGGCAGTTATCGGAGGACTGTCTGAAGCTTTTTTCCCCCTTGGAAATTGTTCTTTATTTGTCTCTTACGAGGACTTTGCTTTTGCTTCACAGACACTTCCCAGCTCCTAGCACAGAGCCTGGCACATAGTAGAGGCGCAGATTAAATATTTGATATATAAAAGATTAAATGGATAAGGAAAGATTCAAAAATGTTCAAATGTCAAGAACAAACATACAAATCCCACAAATATATGACTGACCTCTCCTTCCTCTCTTCACCAAGAACAAAAATAAAACTGTATTAAACACAACAGTCAGCACATTCAGAAAGACATTCTGTATCTTTGAAGATCAATGGCCAGATTGATTATTAACATTCAACCATGACTGGCACTTTAAAATATACACACAAAAGGGAAAGCTACTCAGCGGGCGATTCAGATTTAGAATATTGCAGAAAATGTAAGTCCATTTTTAAAAAGTAATCTGTCATTTCATCGGCTTCTCTGAGAGGTCACTTTTTTTTTACACCACAACTAGGAAAACTGACTCATGAAGGAAGGAATGTTTGGTTTCCTTTCAAATATTCTGAGAATAACATAATATGCACTCTATTACATTTCAAATCTGAGTATGTAATCAGTGTGAGAGAGAAAAACAAATTACTAGAGAGAATACTAGCTGTCACATTCCAGAGGCTGAAATACACACACACACACACACACAGTTTCTATTGGCTCCTTAAATTTTAACTGCCTTCAGAGTACATTTTTTTTTAGGAATTCTCTAAGCCAAATGTTTGCTGGAATGCTAACCTCCTTAGAAGCTCAGGATGTCCTGCTGAGATCATTCAGTTAGAAGACATTCAACTGCCCTACAAGTTAGAGAAGGGTAAGTTTGAGAATTGGAAAGACTCTTAAAGAGCAAAACATAAAAGCTGCCTCTCTGGGTAACACTCATCTCTAACTCTCATAACAAATAATATTTTTGTACAAGAAGGTTGTAGTCAAACTCAAGAAGATACAGATATAACTTCAATGTTCCTTCTATAATTTATAGATAGAAAATAAGCTCTTCGTATATATTCAGCTCATACTTTCAGCCACAGAGATTCTTTTGTTTTATTATCAATAATTATCTCATTTTCTCACGCCCCTGTCACCTTGAGCTGAGGAATAGGATCTAACTATGGTGTTGCTGCTTACAATAAGTTTTAGGATCCAGTTTGTTTTAGACCTCACCTAATTCTCTGGAGTGTTCAAAGCCCAGGTAGTACAATCAGATCTGTCCTTTCAAAAGAGCTCTTTTATTACCAACCTTCTCTAGAATAGATCCTCAAGAATTGAACTAGAATATTTTGTTGTAGTTGAGTTCATCAAACCTGAGTAGGAAACCCACTACACACACACACACACACACACACACACACACACACACACACACACATATTCAAGGTTCTGGGGGAATATAAAATAAGTCAATACCTTCTTGTCCTAAGAGTTTACAATCAAGCTGGGACAGTTAAGACAAGATTACTAACGGTTATATATAATATCAGGTAGGACAAAAGAAGTATAATTCAAGTACTCTGCAGAGGCAAAGGAGGGTTGATAAAGGGCTCTACGAAAAATTGAAAATTTGATGACATTTGAAGGATTATGTGTAAGAGTTCAACAGACTAAAACAAAGACATGAACAAAGACATCCCAAATGGAGGAAATGACATGAACACAGAGACAGAAAAATGTTAAGAATAGTTTGGGCACACTGAAGAGACTTGTTTGACTAAGCAGAGGAAAGTAGAAGAAAACAAAGCTGTGGTCATATGAGAGGAAATAATATTTAATCCCAGGAGCATTTGGGAGTTGTTGACCATTATTGAGCAAAGAAACATTTTAATTGCGAACTCCAGCTTCACTAGATTTATAAAATACAACGCTTTTTGAGGTTTCCAAGGATGCCCCAGGCAAGCAACAGTCCCAAGGGTGCATTACCAGCAAAAAATCCAGGGGAGTCCCAATTTACATGGAGCACCTTTTTGCCCACTGCAAGTATGATCTTTTAAGAGTCAAAACAGCAAGATGTAAAACCTGTCCTATTTTGCATGTCTTTGGAAATAAATAAACCTTTTCTATTTCAATACTTGGCATCGTGACAAGACCTAAGAGGAACTAGAGAGATAATTAATAAGGGCATGAGGGGAAAGTGCAATTAAAAATGGCAAAGACCACTTCGTAAATAAGTGCTTCATACTGAGAAAGATTATTACTTCGATCTCCAGCTTCAAACTGAAATCAAATCACTCCGAATGGATAATCTGAACATTATTAGGGGGGAAAAAGCCATCATGGTTCCTAGCCTCTAAATTACAGGAGAAACAAGATTTTATTCTGACTTCACCTTTCTGTCAGTTTAAATCAACAAAATAATCACAGCTTAGTCCCAGTTGGCATAACTCTCCATAACCTCAAGTTTTAATGTTCTTCAGTTTCCTAACCAGAAGAGGAAGTTAGATTGAGAATGCCTCAAGAAGAATCTTTTCCAGGGAACTATAAAAAAAAAAAAAAAGTCTCCTAGGAAACAAGAAAGGCAAACTCCCTTTATCTGAATAAGAGCCTTTGTTGGAAATAAAATCTAGCTGGAGCGAATCTGAAAGCACAAACCCCACCAGGCTTGGAGATGTTTGAACCTCTGGCCCAGTTTACAGAGCCCACTTAAAGTACCGATGTTTCCCATCTAAAAAGCAGTCCATGTGTTTGTCACTCACAGGAGAACTTTTGGCTTCTGCCTTTTGAATGGAATGATTCAAAACTGTATCATTTCCTGCAATTTAATTTCATAGCTAAATGCAAAGTATAGGAAGAGAAGGTCACAGGGACATGAATCTATCTACAGAAAGTGATCACACTCCCTAGGCTGCCGTAAGTGGAGATTTAATTGGATACAGTAGGTTTTGCTATCATTGCAACATGGAGATAAATTATTTTTAAAATGGCCAATGACCATTGGCAGCTCAGCAGGAATAGGGGTCAGAGAAGAGTATGGCTTCCAATTATGGCTTGAGATAGAAAGAATTGCTTACATCAATTTCAGATGGTTGTGAATAGCATCATTATTTTATAATCACCATCATTATTGTCATCATCGTCATCATCCTGACTTATATTTTTTAGTAATCTTAGAAAGGAACAATGACCAGAGGGGAATACTGTGTACTGTTCATTCTCTCTTTACCTTAGGTTGAGGAAGTCCACTAAAATAAAAGTGGAATGCGTAACTCCTATCATTCCTGCTCAAAATAATTGGCCCAAATTCCTTTAAGTCAGAAGGCAACAAATTATACCTGCAGTCCAAATCTAGCATTCTTCCTGTGTTTGTAAATAAGGCTTTATTGGAACACAGCCATACTTATTCATTTACGTATTGTCTATCGCTGCTTTTACAATACAATGACAAAGTTCAGTAGTTAATGACAGAGACCATGTGGCCTGCAAATGTTGAAATATTTATTCTCTAGCTCCTCACTTTGCTAACCCCTTCTCTATGATCATCATCATTATCATAATCATCTCTTCCATTGTAGAAGCCATGAAGTATCTGAAGGTTTTAACACATCTTGTTTGATAACACCTTTCTGATAGATGAAGATGGAGAGAACTGCAGTGCCCAGAGACATCTCAGACTAGCGTCACTTCTCTATGAGAGATTCAGACTTAACATCCCCTTCATCATGGGACACTCAGGATAAGGACATCACTCTGTTTATATAGTGAGGCCCAGTGCTCCTTGTTGTCAGTAAGACTGAGAGGCATTAAGCTTTATCTATGGACTAGGGTGATTCATCAGGAAATGACAGTGAGGGCTGTTAAACTTGGAAACTGCTTATTAAACCACCTTGTGTGTAATCCATTTGTAACTGCACATATTCTCATCCATCTGGCGTGGAAATATATAAACGAAGAAACATCAAAGTTGAGTATTAACCTGATTGGACTCTTAAAAACTGTAGGAGCAGAATAAAATACTGGAAATAATTTAGAGCCTAGACTCACCTTAGTTCAAATCCAGATACCCATTAGCTATGAACATTTGGACAAATTTCTTACCCTCTTGAAACTTCCATTTCTTCATCTGCAAAATAGAAATGTTAATAGATAACATTTATTTTGCAGGGTTGTTGTAGGAATTAAATGAGGTGATTCCTGAATAATGCCCAGCACAGTGCAGTAGATGCTCAAAATGGCAATGGCAATGATTACTGTATTTGGCTTTAACTAAGAAGGCAGTAGAATTCTTTCCTAAGAAACACTGATTTCAATGCTCTTAGTCAATTGGGCTGATATGCTTAAAAGTTACTTAATTTTGTATTCAACTTGTTTTTAATATTATACTTAAAATATTATAGCTTGCATTTTTACATCACTTCTACTCCCAAAGCTTTCTAAAATGAACCCAACATTTCTGTGTCAAAAGTATGGCACAAGGGTCAGGTATTTGTCCATTTAACAGATAAAGAAAGTAAAGTTATACCTAGATTCCTACAGTAAGTGCACTAAGTTAAGTCTCTGGCTGTAGTGCCTCATGGCTCAAGCACTTAGTACTACCCTGGATGTTACGTAATAGGCTTTTAAAAGTCAACCCTAACATCCTGGGGAAGGCAGGGATCCCAGTTAGAAAGTGACACTATATGGAATGAAAGCCAGGGCAGAAGATGCTGAGAAAGAAGGCAAGACATTCAAGAAAGAAAGAATCTAACAGAAAGATGATGCTTCAGAATTCAGACAAATACAGCAGTGTGCCTTTAAAAAGGACCACGTCTATACTTCTATATTGCTTACTATCTGAAGCTAAGCCAGAGGGATGTACATAGTGAGATCTTTGTCTCATTTCAGGAAGGATACAAGATAAAGATTCTGTGCCAGTAATCTTCCTTGGATTAATGGTTTCTCTTTTATCTGCTGTATTTCTGCTCAGATGTCTTTTCTCTGAATGAGTCAGAGGAATGCAAATGCTGGGTGCAGTCCGCCTGAAATATTTAAATCTAGTTTTGCAATGTTTTGCAGGTTTGGAGGGAAAAATTACACACATACACTTACATATGATGAAGGAATGGCAGATGAGAATTACAGAGACATCAGCCAGCAATACAAAAATGTGGTATTTCAATTTGACAACAAATTCATTTTTCTTTTTCCATGTCTTTGTTTCTCCAGATCAACATTTAGATACTTGATGTGAGTGGAAAGAATCTGCAAATTCTTTTGTGAGACTCGGAATCTCATCAAGAATGTATCTGACTACATGGGAAACTGATTTTACTTTGGCTCCTAAATGACAAGCCTTCATTAAGCAGTGAGCATCTCTCTTCCTCTAAACGGCATTCTCTATATCCTTATAAAAGGTGAGACATATTGGATTGTTGGACATGATTTGTGTTCATTTTCCTGATTCTTCCTTTTACTGATATACTCTGAACTCTTTATTCTTGCGTTCAGTCATAGACTTGCAGGCAGGGTCTCACTATTGTGACTAAGAGGGCTTCCTCTAAAAGGAAACCTGAAAGGCATTAATATTCAAATCCTCTGATTTGGTCTGCAGTGGCCTGATGGAGCTTGCACAGAGCTCCTATGCTGCAAGGGAACAAATCTTGGGAAATACAGCTGAGTAAATTGGAATTTAGCTTCTGTCCCCATATGCAGTACTTAACATGAAACCCTTATAATGAAAGGTCTCTTCCAAAGGCTTTTATTGCTGCAAGAAAGAGTTCCTACAATGTGAACCCAAGGACAGAAGGAGGCTTTCTTATTTTCCTTTCCACCTCATGTGAAAGAATAATCTCATGCCTTTAGGACAAAGCCTTCTTTAGACAACAAAGTGAAATGCTTTCAACATCCATGAACATCTCCCAACATCAATGAGACTTCTATTCACAGATGAAAAAGGAAGAAGAAAAGTGTTGGGCATGAACAATTGGTCAACACGGCATTACCCTCAAAAACCAGAAAGCCAGAATCTGAAATGTGAAACATCTCTCACTCCTATTAAATTAGGATTGATGAGTTCTCAGGGTTGTTCAACATCCTTTGACTTTACTTAAATGATTTATAACTCTTCTCTATGCCATGGTTTCTAAATTTTCTCCAAGCATGCACCTGAACTAAGACTGGGGAAGGCATGACACAAGTATACAAAATCATACTTCTTTTTTTCAAGGAGTTTTTGTAAATTGGTCTGTGAAATTTTATTCAGTATTAACTAAGCACCTAAAACATGCCAGGCACTGTGCTAGATACTGGGGCACAGATATGAGTAAGACATAGTCCTGGCCCTCAGAGAGCACACACCTGGTAGAGAGAGAGACGAACCAATGTCTGCAATGTCATACAAGCGCCAGAGCAGAGATGAGTGTAAAAGAAGACCAACCAGGAGGGCAGATACACACACACACACACACACACACATATACATATATATACATATAACCTTCTGTATATATGTATGTATATAGGTATGTGTATATATATACATATAACATATATATATATATATATAACATGTAACCTTCTGAAATAGGCCCCTGGGTCTCACACACACACACACATACACACACACACATTTCAGAAGGTTACATGTTATAAGAAAATCAGACTTCAGCCTCTCCAAGTGAGATTTCAGTGGCATCAGCCTCTGCCTGGCAGTCATCTCTCCAACTCATTCCCCTTCTAAAAAACCATTCAAACAATAAAATACTTTGAGGTCTCCGGCAGCTGCAGACATGAATACAGGTCTTCTTTGGACCCCATTTAGTCTGTCAGCAGACTATCCGTTGTAGGCATCAAAACGAGAAGCAGCAGAACAGCAGAGCAGCAGAGCAGCAGAACAGGGTACCCAAGAACAGGGACAGTCTGTCTCAAAGAGGCTCAACCAAATTTCTGTCTAGCATGGAAATACATCCTGCCAGTACAGAAATGCAAAACACACTGTGAAACAACTAGCCATTTGTATTTGCATTCCCTTGGAAGGGTTCCAAGTGCTTCTGCCATCCTTTGTGTATTCTCCAGAACTGAAGAATGATCAAGGTATATGTTAGAGTCCCAATCTGAGTGGCTACAGCTTACCCACTGAGTCCTCTTAGGAAATCCAAATGTGATACACCAAAATGCCTTTGATCTCTTGACACCAGAATTTAATGCATCATTTATGCTACAAAGAGAAAGATTTTACATCTCTACAAACATCCCAGCCAAAATTCATAGAGATTTTATATCTATACAAATACACCTTCCTTGGCTAGAATAGCATGTTGCTGAGAAGGATTTTTAGGATGCTGGTTTAAATGAGATGGAGGCTAATTTATTCTCTGAAATGATATCGAAGCTCTGCATCACACAATGTAAAAAATGACTAAGTCCACTCATGCATCAACCAGAATAATTCTGGCAAAGTTGATGCTGACAGTATTTTAAAAAAAACAATGATGGAGGAGTCTGGCCTTGTTGTTGTCATTTTAATTGTCACTATGAGTGACGAAAAATGCATTTCCTTCTCCAGCATACATATCTCTCAGCTCTGTAATACCTTAACTGGGTCTGTGTCACTCAAGGGTGTGATTAAAAAATAAAAAGGAAAGGAAGTGTATATGTAAGATGTAAGAGGAAGAGGGAGTGTGGAGAGGAAGAGGGAGTGTGGAGAGGAAGAGGGAGTGTGGAGAGGAAGAGGGAGTGTGGAGAGGAAGAGGAAGAAAGAAGGGGAGAAGGAGAGAGACAAAGAAAGAAAGAGCCAAGTGAGCAACAGAATCTGAGGGAGAGAATGCGACAAAGATAGAGAAAAAATGATATACAAACAAGGATTGTTTTGGATGGCTCTTCCTGAATATCAAACAAAGGGTGCTGTTAGTAATCTCATGAAAAAGGCTAGTTTTTTTGCATCAAATCAAGAAACCTGCAATGTTTCCAAGATCTACTCAGAGTTTTCAGGCAAGACAGCCCAGAATTTCTTGTTAAAAGCTTAAGGGCTCAATTTATGCTAAGCATTCAAGGAAATGTCTCATCCAAACAGAGTATCATTTTTCATATTAAAGAAGCAAACCAATCTCAGAGCATAAATGTTATTATTCACAGTCGCAAAGGAAAATGGCATTTACATTCTCTTCTTTCATAGGGAAGGAAGAAGGAGATGCTCCCTTCTTTGGGGCCAGAAGAGAGCTCAGAAATCCTGTTTCTCCTCCTGAAAGAAATACATTTTTTTCCTCAACCCCAATAGGTGAGTCCACAAGCCTCCCCCAAGGCATTGATTGCTTTGATGGGTCAGTGTACAGTATGTGCATGTTGCTTTTAAACATATGTTTGGGGGGAAGAATCAAAGCTAATTTCAGTGTGTGAAAAGCTAGCAGATTCCATTAGTGATTGTGACTTTACTTCAAAGTGATAAGGCTGCTGGATGCAGGTTCTCCCGAACTGAATGTCCAAATGGGAATTTATGATGTAGAACTTCAGTTTTATCAACTATTGGAGTCAACACACATACAAAAGAAGAAATACTATATTTTTCCCCTAGCAGAAATTTTAAGGTTAATGCAGTGAACCTGTCGTGCTTTTTTTTATCATTTTCTCCCTAGTTTTTTCTTCTTGAAAACTTATTACAGTGGGGATTAGGGTCACTGGAATCAACATTTCTGGTTTTCATATTGATGGATCTGAAAGAATGCACATTACATGACCCCCCTCCCATAGCTTCTTCTACAGATGACCATGGAAAACTGCCAGAAATAATTCAAATGGGATTAGACTATAGCCCTGAACTCTCCTTACAACACTGATATCTGGTAGTACTCTTAATAATCTTGGTGTCAAATCCCAGCAAGTCATACCTTTATGGATAACAACCCCAAGTAGAAATTTGAAGAGAACATGGTCATTGATACTCAATGGATATTATTACACTCAAAACACAACAAATCCATAAATGTACATAAATAAACAACTCATATGTCCAAAAGAAAAAAATATATATGTACTGCTAAATCCTCAAAATAGAGCATACTTTTTAAAGAAAGTTTGTTATAAAACAACATTTGCTGTTTCCCCTATAAAACTAGGTGGTCTCCATTTAATGAGATAAGATTTTTTTTTTTTTACAAGATTTACCTTACTCAGGATATGAAGAGTTAAAAACCAGATCCACCAGTTTCATAAGAAAAGAAGTCAGGACTCATGCCAGTTTAACATCATTTCAGGCAGCGTAATAATACCCTTCCCCGTTCTATGTCCAGGAAAGGGAAAACAGAGTCATTGAGAGTGATACTGGAGTCCTTCCTTGTTTTATTTGGCCACAGTTCCTCAGCAGCTATTGTTTGCTGTGTGTTCAAGCACAAGTTGCTATAATCAGTGGAAGAAAATGTAAAGACAAAGAGTGGCATGAGAGATAACTAAATTCTACTGAGTGTCTACCACGTGCCAGGCACAGTTGATTATCTGTTTCATTTCTCATAGATATCTTGTGAAGTACATTCTCATTCAAATACCATTTTACAGATGATGAAACTGAAACTCTAACACTTGCCCAGGATGGTATAGCTGGTAGTTGGTGTAACAGCAAATAAACTCAGACCCATCCCATCTGATTCTAAATCCCATGTTCCAGAAAACTATAGAGCAATGGTATTCAAATTGTGTGCCAGTGTTTTAGGGGTTCTGTCAATGTTTCATTTAAACTGTTTTCCTCAAAATACATTTTAAAATATCTTTAAACTATAATTTTTTAAAGGTACATTCAGCCAGGCATGGTGGCTCACACCTGTAATCCCAGCACTTTGGGAGGCTAAGGTGGGTGGATGACCTAAAGTCAGGAGTTCTAGACCAGCCTGACCAACATGGAGAAACCCTGTCTTTACTAAAAAATACAAAAAATTAGCTGAGCATGATGGTGGGCGTCTGTAATCCCAGCTACTCAGAAAGCTGGGTCAGGAGAATCACTTGAACTCAAGAGGCAGAGGTTGCGGTGAGCCAAGATCGTGCCGTTGCACTCCAGCCTGGTCAAGAAGAGCAGGACTCTGTCTCAAAAAAAAAAAAAAGAAAGAAAGAAAGAAAAAGAAAAAAGGTATATTCGAGTGTCCTGTATTCAATGTCCCTTTTGGAGACTACCAGGATATTAACTTGTTTCCTCATTGGCTGTGTAAAATACTGCTTTTACAACATTCAACATTTCATATGTTGAATTTTGCATAGAATTTGCATCGACTAAAAGACGAGTTTGAAAATCATTGCTGTAGGGCATGCATTCTCAGTAGGGGCAAGTATAACTACCAAGGGGATGAAATTTGGTTCTTGAAGGCCAAAAACCTTAGATATTACCATGGTTTGCTCCCTGCTTCCCAAAGGTCATCGTACAGAAAGAGGTATCCAGTATTTCTGTGGGATTAAAATTTCACAGGGGCCCTCCCTGTGAAATTTAAGACATTAAGCAAAAAAATTTAAGACATTAGCAAAAAAAAGGTCTTAAAAGGCTGTTTATGAGGGAGATAATGAAAAAAACGTTGAGAAACACTGCTCTAGAGTATTAAGAACTTCAGGGAATTTGAAACAGAGAAGAAGGACAGCTTGGTCCTCACTTGGCCTGGGCAGCCCACCTACTTGAATTGTAATCCTTTGGGGAGTTCTCCTTGGATGCTGTCCATTGTTAACAAGCCTGGCTTGTTTGGAACCTTAGAATTTTCTATCTGTAAAATGGTCTTACCAGTTCCAATCCCTCTGTTTCTGGGATGAGATTTAGCAACTTGAGCCAGCCCCCCTCATCATATAGAAGGAAAAATGGAGGTCTGGAAAAGGAAAGGATTTGTCCAAGGACATAGAACTATTTGTGCCAATCAAAACTTAAACCTAGAACAGTACCTTACACAGGGTAGGTGCTCAAAAAGTATTTTGTCAGATGAGTGAGTAAAGGGACAAATGACTTCAATTTAACCAGGAGATTTAATTGGGAAGATCGGATATAAGAATATTTTAACCAACTGTATGCCACCAACTGACAGGGAGAAAGAAGGGAAAAAGAAAACCCCTGACTAAATAAATTTCCCCAGTGGGTAGGCCTCTAGGAGTCACATCACACATCATAGCCCCAGCTGAAGCAGAACAGTGTTGGGAGTCAATGCAAGTGAGTTCTTCCTCTGGCTGACCCAACCACAGATCTTTCCTTTGTTTGTTTTCCTTTCTTTAATGCTCTTACCATACTCCTAGCATAGTACCATCTGCTGAAGCGGGATGAACAGGTAGCTTTAAAATGATGATAGCTCTGGGAAATGATAATCACTAGGTCATAGAAAGCTGCACTGCAGTGTATAAATAAGATAAGTAAAACTGCTGAGGACTGCATGTTTGCTTTAATAAAATGTGTTTTCCTTTTTTGTGGAGAATGCCTTTCTCAAACGCCTGGGGAGAGAAACTGAACTATAGACCAGAAACATGCAGACGGTTCCAGAATCTGGCAATGAGGGTGGGATCAGAGGGGAGAAGGATGAAATATTACCTACTGAGACACAAAAGGAAAAGGGTTGGACCAGAGCCTTTGTGTTGAATTGCTGAAGCAATGGAATGAGATAAGAACTTCCAGGTCTAATTCCAAAGCTCCCTTTGGTAGAGGCAATATGCTGCAGTGAAAAGAGCAAGGGTTTGGGTTACAGCACAGCTCTCAACTAACTATGTGACCTTAGGAAACTCAATCTCTCTGAACCTTGATTTTCTCATACATAAAAAGTAGATAATTATCTTAAGGGGATATCGCAAGGTTTAAATTAGAGAAGATATGTAAAGCACCAACCATAATGCCTGATATACCTTGTGTTTAATAAATGGTGCTGGTGATGATGCAGTGATGAGGATGCAGATACGCAGATGACGATGACAATGAAGATGATCCACAGGCCTTCTCTAGAGAGTAGTAGCTGCATGTACACACTGAGTCCTGAAAATCATCAGTGGTTTAGAAGTTATCATGTCCTGTGAGATATGCTATTGGAAAGTGTAATTCATAGAGCGAGAATTCCCTTTGCGAAGGGTTTCAGTGAGTAAGAACCAAATCTAAAAAGATGTGCAGCTTCTGAATTTTTGCATACTGTCTTACTTGGGCTTTCTGCAAATCCAAAATATTTTCACTGACATTTTCACATTTTATTCCCATACCAGCAATGTAAGGTTGGCAGCGTACATACTAGATGCCCATTTGACAGATGAGAAAATCTGAGGCCTCAGGAAGTTTAAACCATTTAGTTACTAGCACGGCCTCGTACAGTGAGAAATGGTACCTGGACTGAAAGCCTGGTTGTCTGCTTGCTATTCTAATGGTACAACATGCCAATTACTTTAAAAATTTCTACCTAGAAAGAAATGTGGAACACACGCAAGTCTGGTGCAGGTGCAAGTGCGCCCTCTCTGCATCCCTAATGCGTAGCCATCTATTCCCTACCTGATCATTTCCACCTGAGTCAACATAGCATTCTCATTATTCATCCACCCACTCTGTCCTCCATTCCTGACTCAAAGTAGAAAATCTAGGGGAGACTAATGAAAGAATCCTTCCTCTTGAAAACTAATAAAGTGAGATGTCTATCAAACCAGATACATAAATGGCATCATCCAACCATTGTGCAACTGCCAGGGAAGCAAGACTGAGCTCTGGAGGGCTTTGCTGTATCTCAATGGACAAAGTAGAGCTAACTTCTGTCTGCAAGATTTCAACCCTGTTGGGGATACTGTCTCTACCCTCAAACACATTTCTGAAGGTATAAATGATGTATCTTCCTTCTCACAACAGTCCTATGAGGAAGATGGGGCTATCCTTTTTCTTCAAGTGGGGAAACAGGAATCATAAATCAGCTACCATATGCAGGAACACAATACGAGTTCATTGGAAAGCCAGGTCTTAAACACAGATTTCCTCACTCTAGTCCTATCTTCTTTGTGCTGTACTAGATTGCTGCCTCTATCAATTAGAAATCTGGCAGCAACAGAAAATCCAAAACCCAAATCCGCTTGAACAACAACAACAACAACAAACTTTTGTAAATAAATAGTTCAAGGAATAAGTCTGGTTTCAGGCCCCAGGTAAAAATCTGGGGTAGCTCCAACTTCAAACCTTACATAGCAGCTCCCTAGCAACCACAAGTTCTCCTCTCACAGAGAAGACAGTTCCATGCTACAAATCCTCTTATTACCACCTTCCGTGGGGAAAGAGCATTTATGTCCCTGCATTTCCATGACAGGTGGTGAGCTTTACTCTAGTTGGATCAGCTTAAATCATGTTCCCATCGCTACACCATCATGATAGAAAGAAGGACAGGACACTTTGATGGGCTAATCAGGACCCACCACTGGAGTTAGGGTGAGGTCAACCCCACTCAGTCTACATAAATGACTATGGTGGAGAGGTGCTCTCTCAGTGGAAATTCAAGGTGCTAATATCAGGAAGGAAAGCTAATAGAAACTGGGCAGGGACTCCATAATGACAATCTTTGAATTCCTACCATGTGTCAATTGCACTGCCAGTCTGGAAGTAAACTTTTAAAAAGAAAACACCAATGTCTGCCTAGGCAGAGTTCAGTCTGGCATACCTTGACCCAATGGTAGAAAACAGGTGTTGTCTTAGTCAGTTCAGGCTGACAGAATACATAGAATGGCATGAACAATGGACATTTACTTCTCACAGTTCTGGAGGTTGGGAATTCCAAGGTCAAGGTGCTAGCAGCAGATCTGGTGTCTGGTGAGGGGTTTATTCCTGGTTTGCAGACAGTCATCTTCTTGTTATATCTTTACATGATTAAGAGAGAGAAAGCAAACTTCCTCATGTCTTTTTATAAGGGCACTAATAATAATGAGCACTGCATCCTTACTACCTGATTGCCTCCCCAAGGTCCTATTTCCAAGCACCATCCCATTAAGGGTTAGGATTTCAATATATGAATTTGAGAGGGGACGCAAACATTCAGACCACAGCAGACAGTTTTACTGTTGATGGTACTTTCAGTCACTTCCCCAATGTAGCCTCTAGCTCACCTAAATTGCTGTCCTGTCCAGACAGAGTCTGAGCCAGGCTGGTGAGAGAAACAATGGAGTGGTAAGTTCAAGTTGTTGTCTACCTACAAGGCAACTAGATTTATGTCTTATATAGTAAAAGGGGCAGTATGGTACAATGGTGAAGAGGGCAGGCTATAGAGTCAGACTGCTTAAGTTTGAATCTTGAGTCAACCACTTCCTAACTGTGTGAGCTTGGGTGAGTTATTTAACCTATCGGTGCTCCAGATAGGTTAAATAGTAAAGTAGTAGCAACCACTTCATTCTGCCATTATAATGTGAAGCCAGGCATAGATGATACCTGAACAAATGAATGTGACTCTGTTCCAGTAAAACTTTTTCCTTTTGACACAGGGTCTTGTTCTGTTGCCCAGCCTGGAGTGCAGTGGCACAATCACAGCTCACTACAGCTTCGACCTCCTGGGCTCAAATGTTCTTCTTCCCACCTTGGCCTCCTAATAGCTGGGACCACAGGTATGCATACCCAAATAAGTTTTTTTGAATTTTTTGTAGGGATGGACTCTCACTGTGTTACTCAGGTGGTCTCAAATTTCTGAACTCAAGTGATCCTACTGCCTCAGCTTCCCAAAGTGCTGGGATTACAGTCATGAACCACCATGCCCAGCCCCAGTAAAACTTTATTTATACAAATAGGCAGCAGGATAGATTTTCCTGACATCAAGTAACAGCTTCATATGACAGCTAATGTTAAAAAGCCATAGCAAATAGCATATAACTTTATTATTCTCTTCCATACAAAATTCCTCTCTCTCAATAGATTCTACTTCCACCCCTTTTTGCCTATGCTGATCATAGATTTATTATTTCAGATATGTACACATGAACTGTTTGTCTTAATTTCTTAACTTGATGACATAAAAGATCAAGAAAACTCCCCACTTCTCTAATTGGATTATCTTTCACATGTTTAAATTGTCTTGTCTATATGACTTAAAGAGGAAACATTCAGCAAAAATCTTGGCATGTTATATACAACCCAATGCTGGGGTGATGCATAGCAAGTAAAGAATAATAACGGTGATTATTTGCTATAAATAAACTCTCAACCTCATTAGCGAATGTTCACTTGCAGATATTTACTCCCATCAAAATGATTTCCTTATGTTACAAGCCACCCCTCAAGTTTCCTTCTCTACAACTACACTCCAGGTCCAGAAATCACAACTCAAATTTTATGGTGCTCAGTCATGCTGAGATGTCTCAAGAGACACAAAAACCAACGCTGGAGTTACAAGTTAATTCTTCCTGCTGGGTTAATAATTAGGTAAAACCAGTTTGAAGCAAAGGGAAATCAGTGTGTCTGGAGTTCAGAATGAATTAGTGGGGAAAGAGGCAAAATAAGGAATTACAGAGTAGGAATATAACTGCTTCTCCTCTTCTGAAGTGGTGCACTGGGCGGGAAAGGGGAGAGGACAAGGAGAGCCATTCAGGAGCCTGAACTTATAATCGGCAAAGAATCCCTGAACTCCGAATCAGATCCTTGTCTGTGAGGAGACCTTTTAGCTAATCAACATGAATAACACTTCTGTTTATTGGTGAGACAAAGACTTAAAACTTGATAAATTATAAAACGTCTCTCCCCTTAGCACTTCTGCTGGCAGCCTGGCTCATGTTAACTTTTATTTTATACCAAAGCATCCTCCCATTAACTCAGCATTTTCCCTCAAATTTGTATAGTAAAGAGAAACTTCATATCTCATGTATTCATTTTGTTAGGATGTCTGCAACACCCAGTCAATATGCACCAATCAATATGCACATTACCCAAAATGCCAAGTGACAACCCTGGGAAACACATGAATAAGGAAAAGAGAAGCTGACAATTTCTCTGCTCATTGGCACAGAAATGCACTGCCATATTTTATGTCTTTCAATAGCGAGGTACGTGGGTGAGGCCATAAATGGTCCATGACTTTGTTACTAGGAAAGAAACCAGTGGAGGTGGGAATATTCCATGTATTTGGACAAAACTGTACCAACGTTACTAGAAATAAAAATGCTCTCATCCATTGTACTCCCCTGTAGAGACCCGGACATATATCCAAAAGCACTTAGTGTAGTTAAGTCTCAAATATACCAAAGCCAAGATTAAGTTTTAAAGGACTGAAATGCCACAGCTTTGTTGATCATGCTACTGGTGCCACCTACAGCCTATTAACTTGTGAGGTCAGCACTCAAGTGTTCACACAACTCTGAGCTTTTTACTCTGCTTTCTACAAGGAGAGCTCCTGATCTCATCCAAATAATACAAGCCTTTTCCATCCATCCCTTTCCCTAGGACTTGAAAATCTTAGCGCAGGCTAGGCACAGTGGCTCACGCCTGTAATCCCAGCTCTTTGGGAGGCCGAGGTGAGTAGATTGCCTAAGGTTAGGAGTTCAAGACCAGCCTGGCCAATATGGTGAAAACCCCATCTCTACTAAAAATACAAAAATTTGCTGGGCATGGTGGTGCACACCTGTAATCCCAGCTGCTTGAGAGGCTGAGGCAGGAGAATCACTTGAACCTGGGAGGCGGAGGTTGCAGTGAGTCGAGATTGTGCCATTGCACTCCAACCTGGGCAACAAGAGCTAAACTCCTTCTCAAGAAGAAAAGAAGAAAACTAAAAAAAGAAAATCTTAGTGCAAGGAATTAAGGAATCACAAAAGTCCCAATTGCAGAGAGAAAATTAAATGGGCTTGAAGTCAGATGAGCTGGTTTTGAATTTCAAAACTGCCCTTACTAACTGTGTGCTATAGTTTGGATAATGTTTGTCCCTCACAATGAAATCTGATCCCCAGTACTGGAATGGGGCTTAATGGGAGGTGTTTGGGTCAGATACCTCATGAATGGCTTAGTGCTCTTCTCATCGTAATGAGTGAGTTCTCACTCTGTTAGTTCTCACAGAAGCTGGTTGTTAAAAGGAGCCTGTCGTCACCCCTTCTCTTGCTTCCTCTCTCACCAGGTGATGTCTATACACACTGACTCCCCTTTGCCTTAGTCCATGAGAGGAAGCAGCCTGAAACCCTCACCAGAAGCAGATGCCAGTGCTATGCTTCTTGTACGGTCTGCAGAACCATAAGCCAAATAAACCTCTTTTCTTTGAATTACCCAGCCATGGATATTCCTTAATAACAAAAAAGAAAAAAGAAAAAAGAGAAAGGACTGACACTGTGGGACCTTGGGCAAGTTACCGAAGTAACTTGGGTAATGTTACTCTATTTTCACTTACAAAATAGGAATAATGATATCTGCTTTCTAGGGTTGCTGTAAGGATTAGAGAAATACATGTTAAGTGTCTAACATATAATAAGGCTCAATAAGTAAGTTATATTTTTCTGGAAAGACAAGTCATATGAGCTTGACATATAATTTCTCCAGCCTTGCTCTCTGCTCTCCCCTATGTTTTGATCATCTCAGGACCATAGGAAAGGCCATGATCCAGAGTGCTGAAGAAGAATAGGAGAAGGACAAGTAAAGGAAGAGGAAGAGAAGCAGCAGCACCTTACTAAGTAACACTAAGTACCAGGGATTGTTCTAAGGTGTTCGTAAATATTGACTCAGTCTTCATAGCAACCCTATAAGGTTGGTACCATAATTATCCCCACTTTACAGATTAGAAAAGCACAGAGAGGGGGATATATGACTTGCCCAAGATTGCACTGCTAGTAAGTGCCAAAGCAAGGATGCAAACCCAGGCAGAATGGCTCCAGAGTGTGCATTAGTGACTACTGCTGTAGGACCCCAAAAAACAAATATGGAATCTACTCAAGTAAAGACATCAGAGAACTTTAGGGGATGAGTACTTTTTTGTTTGCCAAGGGTACCAGGTCATAATTTTTAATATAAAAGAGGTAACTAATGAGCTTAAGGACACTCTGTTGATATAAATAATACAGAAAGACTATGTTTGTATACATACTAGTGAAGAAAGGTGACAAAGTAGGTTATGTCCATCGCAATCTATGTCTCTTCAGATGAACTGACTCTAAATCACTGGAGAAACTGAGTATGCATAGAAGCACATTGGTTCCTGCCCTTCCTCCCACATCCTCTTTGCTCTTTAGCAGCCATTGGCCATATCACTGAGTGTTCTTGTTGCTTGAGTGGTACCTTTGGAAACTGAAAGATATGTATGGAAGGGAAAGGTCCAGGTATCTTCATTGCCTAGTCTTGAGGATGGAAATATAGGCAGACATCCTGGTCAAAAACAAAGAGGGAGACTTGGTTCAGATGTCAGGAAAATAGCTTAGCTAGACTGAGTGCCAAATGGAAAAGGAAACTCAAAGATACCTTAATCAGAAAACCATGGCTACACACTCCATAGCAGGGAAAAAAACATCAGGTTACATGGGCAACGTTATGATTCTCTTTCATTTACTTTACACAAATGTGAGTGTTCCAAAGGCACTCTCACAAGGGTTTCCTTCACTTCATACTCTGGCAAAATGAAGTCTATTAGAGCCATGTTAACTATTCAAAATACCAAAAGATACCTATTTTTGGAACCATTTTCACATATAATGGGGTAATGCAATGTATAGATTCAAGGAGTTCTCTCGGTTCCCTCACAGTGACAATTTTGTTGTTGCTGCTGTTGCTATTGTTACAAGTGCTGGAAGTTAAAAGCAAGCATATATCTGCATGTTCAACAACCTCCCAATCTGGAGAGCCCATGTAATTTAGATACACTTTAAGGTTCACAGCTACAATCAAAATGTTAGCTTCTATACTAAGTACACAGTACAAATAATATGGATCCAAAAAGTACAAAGAGATAGAGAATAGGAAACTCCAGAGGTAGAACAGAAGCAATACACTCCTGCTGGGGACAGCCAGGGAGGAGAACCTCACAGGAGCTATTAAAGTCCAACTCTCCCTCCTCGAGAATAAGAACGGAAAAAATGGAAATGCGCTGGCTACAAAGTAGGGAAAGGCCAAGATCCAAGCCTCTCTGCTGTAGCACAGTGGGAATTACTCATGGAAAGGACAGAGGGAAGGGAGGGAATTCTGTTGATTGTAAGAAGTACCAGAATCAACCCAGCTATTCTCTTCTTAAACTTTCATGCAGCTATGCCCTCTGGTGTCTTCCAAAAAGTCCAAAATGAATTATTAGGATATCAGTGAGTCAAAGCATGATGTTCAGGATTCTTCCATATTGCTAGGATTTTCATAAATTCTAAGATTTTTATCTTAGAATTACAAAGCTACCTCAGATTAAAGCTATAGGGAATGGTGTTGAAAGAATGCAACAGCTTTAATGTGACCATGAGCTTTGAAAGCTACAGTAAGTAAACCAGATACCTGGTAGTTTACATTCTAAGCAACTCAAAGGCAATTGCTAAGGATAGCATAAGAAATGAGGCTCATTTATGTGAATTAACTGCTAACATCCCCTGCCTCTCTCTCTTGCATACACACACACACACACACACACACACACACACATATTACTTGCTCTCTGTAAAAAGCCACGTTATAAGCGGCCCTATAGAGAGGCCCATGTGGCAAGGACACGTGGCTACTTGCCAACAGCCTCCTGACAACAGTGTGTAAGCTTAGAAATAGATTTTCCAGCCTTGGTCAAGTCTTTAGCACTGCAACCTTGTCTGACAACTTGATTGCAACTTCATGAGAGGCTCTGAGACAGAATCATCCATCTAGATAGCTCCAAAATTCCTGACCCTCAAAATCCATGTGAGATAATAAATGTTTTTCATCTTAAGTGACTACATTTTCAAGTAATTTTTTATATAACAATAGATAACTAACATTAACTCTTGCTTAAGTCATATAGCTTAAATAGAGTGGTATACCCATTTCCCAAACCTATGCCATTGCCACTGCAATATTCTGCCAAGCCTATAGTAATCCTGCATTCCATAATTAATGGCTTCTGTCATGGTTCTGCAAGAAACAAAAACCCAGTCAAGCTAACTCAAGTAAGCTCAAGCTAATTCAAGGCTGGGTGTCCAATAATGTATCTTTCCATAAATAATATCTATAAATGCTAGAAGAAAAAATATAAATACTTGATGGCTCCAAGAACTGAAAAAAAGCAGGCATATTTTGAAAGGCAGTCAAACTTATAGTAAGAAGTCAGCACACAGTGATTTATAGTTTTTGCAGGTATGCCCTAAAGGCAACCAGAACCATGACCAAAGCAGCATAGCTGAAATTCCAAGAAAAAGTCTCCTACTTTTCTAGCTGGAGGAACTAGCAAAATTCCAGGCAAAGTAGACAATCAGAAGTTGTGGGAGAAGAAAGCCAGGAAAGAATACCACCAAATTTTGTTTGCACGCAGCTCACATTTCTGGATGACCCCTGATTATGTATGAATGGGTCAAATAGAAAGCAGCTAGCGGTTAAGGATTATAGAATTAAACTCAGTTCTGAACTTCCACTCAGCAAAGGTATTACAGGCTTCATTTTAAACCAAAGGAAATAAGATGCCTGCTAAAATGAAACATCAACACTCTTTAGAGCAATATAACAAAATTCAGAGTCTCTATAATAATGCCTCTACAGCATCTAGGATAAAATACAAAATTACTCAATATACAAAGTGCCAGAAAAATGTGACCCAGTCTCAAGAGAAAATGCAAACAATAGAAGCCCATGTCAAGATGACCTATATGTTGGAATTATCAGGAAAGAATTTTAAAATAGCTATTGTGAGTATACTCAGTGATGTCAAGGAAATATAATAAATATGAAGATTAAAAAGCTCAGCAAGAAAAAAATAACATACAAAAAAGAAATGAATGGAAATTTTAGTACTGAATACCAAAACATCTCAAATGAAAAATTCAGTGGATGGTCCTAATAGCAAAATGGAGATGAAAGGAAGCAGTGAATTTGAAGATAGATCAATAAACATCATCTAATTTGAAAAAGAGAGGTAGGGGAAAATTTTTTTAAAAATAAGCAGAACCTCAGGGACCTATGAAATAATTTCAATATATCTTACCAAGAAAGACACATGGGGCAGGAAAATATTTTAAAGATAAACACCAGAAAACATCTCCAAATTTTTTAAGATGTAAATGTACAGATCTAAGAAGCTCAAAAAACCTCAAAGAGAATTAATGCAAAGAAATCCACATCTAAGTACATTATAGTCAAACTGATGTTCAGGGAAGAGAAAGAGAAAAATTTGAAAGCAGACAGAAAAGAACATCACATTACATATAGCAAAATAATGATAGAAATTATCACAAACTTTTCTCACAAACCTTTCCCAGAAACTATAGAGGCTAGAAGACAGTGGAACATCTTTAACATGTTACAAGAAAATAACTGTCATTCTAGAATTCTAAATTCAGTGAAACTTGCTTCAAAAAGGAAAGTGAAATAAATACATTTTAGGTAATGAAAACTAAGGGAATTGGTCTCCATCAGAACTATATAAAAAGGTCTTCAAGTTGAAGGAAATGATATCAAGGGAAATCTTGGATTTTCAGGAATGAATGAAGAGTAGGAAATACAAGTGGTAAACATATGGGTAAATAAAAACACTTTCTTCTTTTAAATTCTTTAGAATACAAATGATTATTCACAGCAAAAAGTATGACATTTTCTTGTAGGATTTACCATGTACTTAGATGTAATATATGTGACAACGATAACTTGAAGAGTGGTAAGATAGAAAGTAAATAGACCTATCTATGTATTACAATAATTCTAGTTTTTACCATATTAGCACTGCATAAACTGTGAAAAGAATGTATAGAGCAAACATGTTTTTGAAATGTACAGAAGTATAATTTCAAATGAATAAGTATCCTAAAATGGAAATTAAGATATTGAAATAACCCAAAAGAAGGTAAGATGAGAGTGGGTAAAATGAAAGGGATTCAAAATATATAAAAAATAAAATGGCTATCTAAATTCAGCCATATCAGTAATTATATTAAATGTCAATTGAGCTGAACACTGCAATTAAAGGGCACAGGTTATCAGAATGGATTTTTTAAAATGAACACCTAACCAAATTCTATCTACAGGAGATATATCTTAAATATAAATTTAAAAGTTGAAAGTAAATGGACAGAAAAAGACATGCCATGTGAAAAGTAACCATAATAAGGCTACAGTGGTTGTGATAATAGCAGATAAAATAGATCTCAAGAGTTTTAGAAAAAATAATGAAGAGTATTTTATAATAAAAGGATTAATCCATCAGAAAGGCATAGAAATTATAAATGTGTGTGTACCTAATAACAGAATTTTAAAATAAGCGAATCAAAAATTGATAAGATTAAAGGGAGAAACAGATGATTCTACAATCAGAGCAGGAGAATTTAATACCCCCCTTTCAGCAAATTACTTAAAATCTAGAAAAAAAAAAAAAGAAGTAAATACATAGAATAACTGAACGTGTCATTCATTTTTGCCTACTTTGTATTTATAGAGCTTTACACTCAACAACTACACAATATGTGCTATTTCCAAATATACTTGATACATTCACCAATATAGAATATATGTTAGGTCATAATGCAAGTTTCAATAAATTTCAAAGGATTGAAGTTATACAAAGTATGTTCTTTGACCACTAAAAGACTAAATTATAAATCAATAACAATAATATAACATTATAATTACAAAGAATATTACAAATGTTTGGAAATTGGACAACAGATATCTCAATAATCCATGGGTCAAATAAAAATCAAAAAATCAGAAAATATTTGAAACCAAATGATAATAAAAATACAACATAGAAATAAATTTGTGGGATGCAGTTAAGGCAGTAGAGGGAAATTTATGACTTTAAATGCTCATGTTGGGAAAAAGAAAAAGGAATAATTTGTAATTAATGTCCTTAAGAAGCTAGTGAAAAAAAAGAACAAAGTAAATCCAAAGTGGATAGAAGGAAATAAAAAGCAAAAATCAATGAAATAGGAAATAAACAACAAATAAAATAAAGCCAAAAGATGATTTAATTTAAAAAAATTCCTGCATCTCTAGCTGAACTGAGTTAAAAATGGTGGTAGAAAGGGGAAGACACAAATTACCAATATCAGGAATAAAAAGGGGTTATAACTCTAAATAGTACAAATATTAAAAGTTAAGAAAATTGACAAGTTAAATGTAATAAACACACTTTTGAAAACTTGTACAGCACAATCAAGAAACAGATAACCTAATATCTACTAAAGAAATGAAATTACTTGTTTCAAAAGAAAAAAAAAGCCTATCTATAAAAATTTTATTTAAAAGCCTTCAGGGCAAGATATCCCTGCTGGTGAATTCTACCAAATATATGAGGAAGCCAAAAATAACAATTCTACAGAAACTCCTCCAGAAAACAGGAAAAAAAGAGTATCATTATCCTGATACTAAAATTACATAAGATATTACAATTTTAAAAACTACAGATTCATATCCTTCATAAACACAGGTACAAAAATCTTTTAACATGTTAAACCTAGCAATATATCAAAGGAATAGTTAATATATCATGACTAAGTGGTATTTATTCCAGTAATGCAAGGTTGGTTTAACATTTAAAAACAAAATCAATGCAATTCACCATATTAACAAAATAAAGAAGAAAAAAATTCAAAGGGGGGCTGGCCAAGATGGTCCACAGAAGCAGCTAGTGTGCACTGCTCTCATGGAGAGAAATAGAAGGGGCAAGTAAACACAGCACCTTCAACTGAAGTACTCAGTTACACACATTGAGATTAATTAAAAAAAAAAACAAACAAAAAAAAAAAATACCTTGACCGACAGAAAACAGAACAGAAAAAAGCAAGGCAGGACTGCTCACCCAGAAGCAACAAATAACAAGGAGCCAGGGGAATCTCCCCTGCCCAGGGAAGTGGTGAGTAAGTGAGTGACCCTTGGGACCCACACTACTCCCATAAATCTTTGCAAACCTCAGGTCAGGAGACTCCCTTGTGAGCCCATTCCCCCAGGGCCCACAGTCTGACATGCAGAGCTACATGGAGTCTCAGCAGAGCAGACACTCAGGCATAAGTAGAGCCCTGCGGGCTTTAGATGCCCAGGTTTCCCAGCAAAGCAGCAGCAACTCCAGCAAAGCAAGAGATTAGGCCCCTGTACATACCCCTAGAAAAAGGCTGAATCCAGGGGGTTGAGCAGCAACAGTCTTCAGGCCCTGTTTCCACAGCACCTCACAAGATAAGACCCACTGGCTTGGAACTCCAGCCAGCCATGGGTAGCAGTGTTACACCTCCCTGAGATAGAGCTCCCAGAGGGAGGGGTGGGCCACTATCTTGGCTGTTTCACAGCCTTAGCCATTGATGCCTTCAGGTTCTGGGAAATCCGAGGCAACCAAGGGACTGGACTGATTGCCCCGCACAGTGTAGCAGCTCTATGAAGAGTCTGCCAGACTGCTTTTTCACATGGGTCCCAGATTCCATTTCTCTTCACTGGATAGAATCTCCCAACTAAGATCTACGACCACCCTCACCAGTGTTTTCCAGATGGCAGCAATTCCAAACCTCCCTGGGACAGAGCCCCCAGAGGGAGGGGTAAGCCACCATCTTTGTTGACTTGAAGTCTCAGCCATTGTCACCTTCAGGCTTTGGAGAGTCTGAGGTGACTAGGGGCTGGAGCAGACTCCCAAGACAGCACAGCTGCTCTATCAAAATGTGGCCAGACTGCTTTTTCACAGTTTCCTGACCCCATTGTTCCTCACTGGGCAGGACCTCCCAACCCAGGCCCCCAGCACCCCACTCCACCAACAAGTCTGAGCCAGCAACAGGTCCATATCTGGAGCTCCCAAAAGAAGGGGCAGGTCACCATCTTTGCTGTTTTGTAGTCTTTACTGTTGATATCTTGCGGTACTGCAGCAGCTCTGTGGAAGAGTTTCCAGACTGTTTGTTACATGGGTTTCCAATCCTGTATCTCCTCACTGGGCATGTTCTCCTGGTGTGGTCTCTAGCTACCCAAACTGGGACAATCAATCCAGTAGCAACTCTGCAACCCCTTGGAAGAGAGCTCCCAGTAGGAAGCATAGGTTGCCATCTTGACTGCATCACAGCCCTTGTCCTTGCTTTTTCCATCTCTGGAGAGTCTATGGGACCAAGGCACTGGTCTGAATGCCCAGCATAGAGCACCTACTTCATGCAAAAGTGAGGTATTGGTTCTTACTTCTCCTCACAGGGTAAGGCCGCCCGACCTGGGACTCCAGCACCCTGCCTCTGCCCTGACCACTTCAATCAGAGGCAGCCCAGCAGTTAAAGGGACACCCACACACAGATATAAGAAAGAACCAATGCAAGAACTCTGGCAACTCAAATGACCAGAGTGTCTTATGTCCTCCATATAGCCACAGTAGTTCTCCAACAAGGGCTCTTAACCAGGTTGAATTCACTTATATTACAGAAGTAAAATTCAGAATATGGATAGGAATGAAGATCACTGAGATTCAGGAGAATAGCAAAACCCAATCCAAGGAAACTAAGAATCACAACAAAACAATACTGAAAGATGAAATAGACAGTATTTTTTAAAAAACTAACTGATCTGACAGAGCTGGAAGACACACTATGATAATTTCACAATGCAATTGCAAGTATTAACAGCAGAATAGACCAAGCTGGGGAAAGAATCTCAGAATCTGAAGACTGCCTCTCTGCATTAAGACAGTCAGAAAAAAAATAAAGAAAAAATAAACATGAATGAACAACACCTCTAAGAAATATGAAATTATGTTAAAAGGTCAAATATATGAATCATTGACATCATTGAAAGGAACAGAGAGAAAGCAAACAGTTTGGAAAACATATTTCAGGATATAGTGCATGAAAACTTCCCTAACCTTGCTAGAGAGGCCAACAGTCAAATTCAGAGAACTCCTGCCAGATTCTACACAAGAGGATCAGCCCCAAAAAACATAATCAACAGATTTTCCAAGGTGGAAATGAAAGAAAGAATGTTAAAGGCAGCTAGATAGAAAGGGCAGGTCACCTGCAAAGGGAACCCCCCATCAGGCTAACAACAGACCACTCAACAGAAACTCTACAAGCCAGAGGATATTGAGGTTCTATTTACAGCATTTTTAAAAAACAAAATCTTCAACCAAGAATTGTACATCCAGCCCAACTAAGTTTCCTCAGTGAAAGAGAAATAAGATTCTTTTCAGATAAGCAAATGCGGAGGGAGTTTGTTACCACCAGACCCACCTTACAAGAGATCTTGAAAGGAGCACTAAACATAGAAAGGAAAGACCATTACCAGCCAATACAAAAACACACTTATGTACATAGACCAATGACACTATAAAACAACCATACGAGCAAGCAGGCATAATAACCAGTTAACAACACGATGACATGATAAAACAGACACATATTAATACTAACCTTGAATGTAAGTAGGCTAAATGGCCCCATTTAAAAGGCACAGAGTGGCAAGCTAGATAAAAAAGCAAGACCCAATGGTATACCGTCTTCAAGAGACCCATCTCACATGCAGTGACACTCATGGGCTCAAAATAAAGAGATGGAGAAAAAAATCTACCAAACAAATGAAAATTAGAAAAAGAAGCAGGGTTGCAATCCTAATTTCTGACAAAACAGACTTTAAACCAACAAAGATAAAAAAAGACAAGTAAGGGCATCACATAATGGCAAAGGGTTCAATTCAATAAGATCTAACTATCTTAAATATATATGCACCCAACACAAGAACACTCAGATTCATTAAGCAAGTTCTTCGAGATGTACAAAGACACTTAGAATCCCACACAATAATAGTGGGAAACTTCAACACTCCACTGACAGTATTAGATCATTGAGGCAGAAAATTCACAAAGACATTCAGGACTTAAACTCAACATTGAAACAAATGGATGTGATAGACCTCTACAGAACTCTCCAGCCAGAAAAAAACAGAAAATACATTCGTGTTGTTGCCACATGTCACATACTCTAAAATCAACCATGTAATCAAAATTGAGGGAAAAAAGTCACTCAAAACCATGGAATTACATGGAAATTAAGCAACCTGCTCTTAAATGACTTTTGGATAAATCATGAAAGTAAGGCAGAAATCAAGAGGTTCACTGAAACTAAATAGAACAAGGATACAACATACCAGAATCTCTGGGACGCAGCTAAGGCAGTGTTAAGAGGGAAATTTATAGCACTAAACACCCACATCAAAATGTTAGAAAGAACTCAGATTAATAATCTAATATCAAAACTGAAAGAACTAGAGAAGCAAGAGGAAAGTAACCCCAAAGCTAGCAGAAGATAAGAAATAACCAAAATCAGAGTTGAACTGAAGGATATCAAACAAGCAAAAAAAAATGTAAAGATTAATAAATCCAGGAGTTGGCTTTTAAAAAAATTAATAAGACAGGCCACTAGCTAGACTAATAAAGCATAAAAGAGAAAAGATCCAAATAAACACAATCAGACTTGAAAAGGGAGATGTTATCACTAACCCCACAGAAATATGAATAATAATCAGAGATTACTATGAACATCTCTATGCACACAAGCAGAAAAACTAGAAGAGTTGGATAAATTCCTGGACACACACACTTCACCAAGACTGAACCAGGAATAAACTGAATTCCTGAACAGACAATAATGAGCTCCAAAACTAAATCAGTAATAAATAGCCTACCAACCAAAACCAAAACAAAACAAAAAAACTCAACCCAGGGCCAGATGAATTCACAGCCAAATTCTACCAGATGTACAAACAAGGGATGGTACCATTCCTACTACAACTATTCCAAAAAATTGAGGAGGAACTCCTCCACAACTCATTCTATGAGGCCAGCATCATCCTAATATCAAAACCTGACAGAGATATAACAAAAAAATAAAACTTCAGGCCAATATCCTTAACAAAGTTTGATGCAAAAATCCTTAACAAAACACTGCAAACCAAACCCATCAGCACATCAAAAATCATGATCCACCATGACCAAACAGGTTTTATTCCCTGGGATGCAAGGTTGATTCAACATATGTGAATCAATAAATGTGATTCATTACATAAACAGAACTTAAGACAAAAACCATGTGGTTACCTCAATAGATACAGAAAAGGCTTTCGATAAAATTCAACATCCATTCATGTCAAAAACTCTCAATAAATTAGGTACTGAAGGAACATACTTCAAAGTAATAAGAGCCATCTATGACATGACAAACCCACAGCCAACATCACACTAAATGGGCAGAAGCTGGAAGCATTTCCCTTGAAAACTGGCACAAGATGGCCGGGCGCGGTGGCTTACACCTGTAATTCCTGCAGGCTGGGAGGCTGAGGCCAGTGGGTCACGAGGTCAGGAAATCAAGACCATCCTGGCCAACATGGTGAAACCCTGTCTCTACCAAAATATAAAAACTTAGCCAGGCATTGTGGCATGCGCCTGCAGTCCCAGCTCATCAGGAGGCTGAGGCAGGGGAATCACTTGAACCCAGGAGGCAGAGGTTGAAGTAAGCTGAGATCACGCCGCTGTACTCCAGGCTGGCGACAGAGTGAGACTCCCTCTCAGGAAAAAAAAAGAAAAGAAAAAAAGAAAACTGGCACAAGATAAGGATGCCCCCTGTCACCACTCCTATTCAACTTAGTATTGGAAGTTCCGGCCAGAGCAATCAGGGAAGAGAAATACAGGGCATCCAAATAGGAAGAGTGGAAGACAAACTTATTCCTGTTTGCAGATGATATGATCATGATTCTGTATCTAGAAAACCTCGTAGTCTTGGCACAAAAGCTTCTTTAGCTAATAAACAACTTCAGCAAATTTTCAAGATACAAAATCAACATACAAAAATCACTAGCATTCCTACACACTTGACAGCAGCCAAGGCAAAAACCAAATCAGAAACACAAATCCCATTCACAATTACCACAAAAAGAATAAAATACCTAAGAATATAGCTAACCAGAGAGATGAAAGATCTCTACAGTGAGAATTACAAAACATTGCTCAAAGAAATCAGAAATGACACAAATGGAAAAACATTCCATGTTCATGGATACACAGAATCAATATAACTAAATATATTTAAAATGGCCATACTGCCCATATAAATTTACAGATTTAATGCTGTTTCTATCAAACTACCAATGAAATTATTCACAGAACTAGAAAAAACCTATTTTAAAATTAATGTAGAACCAAAAAAAAAGCCCAAATAGCCAAGGCAATCCTAAGCAAAAAGAACAAAGTTGCAGGCATCATGTTGCCCAATGTCAAACTGTTCTTGTACCAGTAGCATGCTGTTTTGGTTATAGGCCAATAAAACAAAATAGAGAGCCAGGAAATAAGGCCACACATCTATAATCATCTGATTTTTTTGGACAAAAACAAACAATGGGAAAAGACGCCCTATTTAATAAATGATGCTGGGATAACTGGCTAACCATATGCAGAAAATTGAAAATGCACCCCTTCCTTATACCATATAGAAGAATCAACTCAAGATAAACTAAAGACTTAAATGTAAAACTGAAAACTATAAAAAACCCTAGAAGGCCACGTAGGCAATGACATTCTGGACATAGGAACTGGCAAATACTTCATGATGAAATCGCCAAAACAATTGCAACAAAAGTAAAAATTAATAAATGGGATCTAATTAAGACCTTCTGAACAGCAAAAGGAACTATCAAAAGAGTAAACAGGCAACCTACAAAATGGGAGAAAATTTTTGCAACTTATGCACCTGACCAAGGTATAATAACTAGCATCTGTAAAAAATTTAAACAAATTTACAAGAAAAAAACAACACGATTAAAATGTGGGCAAAGGACATGAAAAGACGCTTTTCAAAAGAAGACATACGTGCAGCCAACAAGCATATTTTTAAAAGCTCATTACCACTGATCATTAGAGAACTGCAAATCAAAACCACAATGAGATATCATCTCACACTAGTCGGAATGACTATTACTAAAAAGCCAAAAAATAATAGATGCTGGCAAGATTATGGAGAAAAGGAACACTTATATGCTGTTGGTAGGAGTGTAAATTGTTCAGCCATTGTGGAAAGCAGTGTGGTAATTCTTCAAAGAGCTAAAACCAAAACTACCATTCATCCCAGCAATCATATTACTGGGTATATACCCAAAGGAATATAAATCATTTTACTCTAAAGACACATGTACACATATGTTCATTTCAGCACTATTCACAATAGCAAAGACATGAAATCAACCTAAATGTCCATCAATGGTAGACTGGATAAAGAAAATGTAGTACATATAAACTATGCAATACTACACAGCCATAAAAAGAACGAGATCATGTCTTTTGCAGGGACATAGATGGAGCAGGAGATCATTATCTCCAGCAAATTAACACAGAAACAGAAAACCAAATACCACATGTTCTCACTTATAAATGGGAGCTAAAGAATGAGAACACATGGACACAAAGGGGAACAACAGACACTGGGACCTACTTGAAGGTGGAGTTTAGAAGGAGGGAGAGGAACAGAAAAAAGAACTATTGGGTATTAGACTTAGTACTGGAGTGGTAAAATAATCCGTACAACAAACCTCCATGACACAAGTTTACCTATGTAACAAACCTGCACATGTACCCCTAAACCTAAAATAAAAGCTTTTTAAAATCCTGTGATATTTTAACCTCTGAATAAAAGAGCACTTGACAAAATTTCACACCCATTCATGACAAAAACTCTTGGCAAATTATGGAAGTTCTTCCATGTGATAAAGAGTATCTAGGAAAAAAATGTATAGCTAATGTTATATTTAATGATAAAATAATGAATGCTTTTCCCTTAAGATCAGAAAGAAGGCAATGATATCTGCTCTCACCAATTCTACTCAATGCTAATGGTGCTAGGAATTTAACAAATTAAGAAAAATTAAAAGGCATAATGATTAGAAGGGAATAAATAAAACTGTCTCTATTTGCAAATAACATGACTACTTATGTAGAAAACCCTCAGGATGATACCAAAAACCTACTAGAACTAACAATGGAATTTATCAAGATCTCAGATTATAGAAATAAATGTTTAAAATCAAGATAAAATCAATAGTAATTGAATTTTACATATTGCCAGCAAACAATTGGAACACAAATTTCAAAACTGCATTTATAATAGCACCGAATAAATATAATATCTTTAGGAATAAATTTAACAAGTGAAACAAAATTCCTATAACAAAAAGAACAAAACATTGCTGAGTTAAATTAGCAAAGATCTAAATAAATGGAGAGGTATACCATGTTCATGGATTAGAAGACAATATAATTAAGATGTCTCTTTCCAAATGTATCTATGGTTTTAACATAATGCCAAAAAATTTCAACAGAACTTTTTTGTAGAAAATTACAAGTTAATTATACATTTTATATGGAAATCAAAATGACTTAGAAAATAAAAAGCATTTTCGAAACAGAAGAAAAAAATTGGTATATTTACACTACCTGATTTCGAGTCTTACTCTTAAGTCCCAGTAATCAAAATGATGTAGTAGTGCCAGAAAGACAGACGTACAGTTCAATTTGCATAGAATATAGAACCAAGAAATAAATTCATATATATTTGATCAGTTTTCAATAAAAGTGCTGAGGTAATTTGAAAAAGAAAGGAAAGTTTTCTCCCCAAATTGTGCTGGAACAAGTAGATACCCTTAGGTGAGAAAATGAATATTGACCCTTATATCATAAAGAAAAATTAATCAAAATTATCCATAGGCCTAAATGTGATGGAACAAAAGAGAAGCAAAGAAGAAAATCCTTGCAACCTCAGAGTAGGTAATAATTTCTTAGGACACAAAACCACAAACCATTCAAATAAATTGGTAAATTAGATCTCATCAAAACTTGAAACTTTTGCTTATCAAGACATCTTGAAAAAAATGAAGAGATAAGCCATATCATGGGATAAAATATTTGTAATCTGACAAACAGCTAGTATTCAGAATACATAAAGAATTCTTACAGCTCAATAAGAAAACGGACAGAATTGTGAACAAAAGAATTAAACAGACATTTCACATAATACAGATGCTCCTTGACTTAAAATAAGGTTACAGCCCACTAAAATATTATTTCAATTGTGAATGAGAGTTCTTTCATGATTTGACTGTCTGCTTGTGTATTGTTGGTATATAGGAATGTTCATGATTTTTGCACATTGATTTTGTATCCGGAGACTTTGCTGAAGTTGCTTATCAGCTCAAGAAGCTTTTGGGCTGAGACAATGGGGTTTTCTAGCTATGAGATCATGTTATCTGCAAACAAAGACAATTTGACTTTCTCTCTTCCTAATTGAATACGCTTATTTTGTTCTCTTGCCTGCTTGTCATAGCCCGAACTTCCAATACTATGTTGAATAGGAGTGGTAAGAGAGGGTATCCTTGTCTTGTGCCAGTTTTCAAGGGGAATGCTTCCAGCTTTTGCCCATCCAGTATGATATTGGCCATTAAAAGAAGAAACCTAATATGCTTATTCCAAAAGATAGCTGTTTCAGTTCAGGCTGAGAAACACCTCTCCTTTTTTACTCCACCTTTGATATTTCAACAATAACCAAAGTGGATAAAAAATATTAATTATTCCTGTGAGAAAGCTTTCTCCCACTCTACCCACCATGCTTAGTATTTCAAAAGGCAAAAGAAGGTTTTGAAAAGTAATCACCAGCAGTGCCAGGGACCAAAGAAATCTACTCACTGTTTTTTGGCAAATGCAAGCTCTGCTATATATATCCTTGTTAAAAGGAATATACTCATTTAAAAAAATGTAAAAATCAAGCTTGAGAATTTAGAAGTTTTTGAAACAGATGGAAAAATAGCACAGCACTCAAGATACAAAGAAGAATATAATGGACCCTACTGTATTGACTGTCCATTCTTTGTTCATGTTTTCACTCTTTGTAGGCCTTGGTGGGAGACAGAGGCCACCTTCTACTACAGGTGCTAAAAAGATCAGAAACTTACTTTACCAGACTTACTTGCAGTTAGACCATGGACATGTAATCTAGGTTCAGCCAAACATGTGCATGCTTCCTGAACTACGAACCAGTGTCTAGTAATGCAAAAAGCAGAACAGTGGAGAATCCATTCAGATGGCAGAAGGGCAACCATGGCAGCAACATAGTTTCTGGAGGAAATAATGACAGAGGTGGAAGCTGTGGCACTGGGTGCTTGGCAAAAATAGCAGAGAATGCTCACCTGGCCAGTTCTGTGGTGTGATTTTGACAGGATTCCAGCCATGTCACCTCTAGGTTCAGTTATCCAGTGCATGCCCTCTATTCAACAATCCAGAGACTACCCAACATCAATACACTCAACTTAAATTAGCCAAAGTCAGTTTCTTCCATATTAAACTAAGATCCCTGACTGATTCAAACAGCTGTCTTCTGAAAATTATTGATACAGAAGACTAAAGAAATGTAAAAATCATAAATTTTAGTTTTTAATTAGGTTCAAGAGAATACGGATACCATTAAGCAAATAAAAATTGGGAGTATCAGGTGTTAGACACAACTTTAAATATAGGTGAATGAAATACAGAGACATAAAGATAAGCTTGCTGAGATGAGAAGGAAAATAGAAATGAAATAACACCATCAAAATCTGCATTAGAAGCAGAAAATATAATCATAGACATTGTAGAAAATCAAATTAATTGCCTAAAAACAAACCTAGAAAATTCTTCAAAAATGCAAAGGGAAGACAAGAAAATAAAATGAGAAGATGGATAGATGTAGAGGTGAGAACAGAAATCAAATCTGCAGATAATTGATATTCCTAAAAATGAGACCAAAACAAATGGAACAAAATTGAAATAGAGCAAAAATCAAAGATAAAGGTGGGGGGAAAAAAGCCTTCCAGCATTAAAGAAAATTTATGTCTACTAAATAAAAGATTTAAAAGTACCAGTCAACACTGATTAAAAGAAACCGACAGTCAGAAAAAACAATTGCCAAACATAAAATAAATTATTTTAAAAGATAAAACATAGAGTCTTCTCAGATTTCTCCTTAAAACTAAACACCAAAAATAAATAAATAAATAAAAAAGAGCAAAGTCTTCACAGTTTTTTAAAGGAAAAACATGGTAACTGTGATAGTCAATTTTATGTGTCAAGTTAACTGAGCTAAGGGATACCCAGATACCTGGTAAAACAAGATTTCTGGGTATATTCGTGGAGGTGCTCCCAGAAGAGATTAGCATTTAAATCAGTAGACTGAGTAAAGAAGATCCACCCTCACCAATGTGGGCGGTCATCATCCAACCCATTGAGGGCCTCAGTAGAACAAGAAGGCTAAAGAAGGGTGTTTTCCCTCTTTCTTCTTGAACTGGGACATTCATCTTCTCTGGCCCTTGGATGTCAGAGTTTCTGGTTCTCAGGCCTTTGAACTCAAACTGAATTACATCACCAGTTCTCCTGGTTCTCAGCTTGTAGACGGCAGATGGTGAAACTTCTTGGCGTTCATAATCACCTGAGCCAATTTCCATAATAAATATATCAATATAATAAATAAATATGTGCATAAATATGTTTATATACATAATGACTAACTAACGACACAGTGATTAAAAGTGACTCAATCAGAAAAACTAGGAAGATATTCTCGACAAAAACAGGACTGACAGAGATTATGACCCAGATACAACTCAGAAAGAGTACTTGAAGATAGATCCTAACTCATTAAGAGTTAAATCAAAGAAGTCAAAAATGCGACTTCCATAGTATTAAAAAACTGAATATTAAATATTAAATATTTAGTATTAAATATTAAAAACCTGAGTATTATATTAAATCAGTAAACACAGAATTCAGGATAACCAAGTATTATAAATGTGGCTAGAAAATAGAAAATTATCTTGAAAGAAAATGAATAAAAAAGTAAAAAAGATAATTTAACAATAGCTCTGTGTCGATAGACGGTGTTATCAGAGTCTGGAAGTGGGTAGGGGAAAAGGTAAGAGTAGTAAAAACATGTTTACTTCATTACTATATGTAGGAAAAATTAAAATTGTTACATTGATTTGTAGAGTAATACAGATAGAAGTAGGATTACCAAAAACAAAGAAATCAATGTCCATAGAGCAAAAAACTGGAATTCAAAACAAAGTTTAAAAAAAATAAAAATAAATGACAGACATGTCATTATCAAAATATACCTAATTTAGACTTCCTATATACCTAATTTAGAATATATGTAGTTTAGAATTTTACCTAGTGTTGAGAATCTTCCTAACACTAGGTAAGATAAGTCTAAATTAAAATATGTTAAGAAAATTCTTAACACAAGGTAAGAGATAAAATTTATATTCTCAGCAAGAATGTTTTGGAGAGATTAACAAAAGTTGGTCAAAAAAGAGAAAACGAAAGAGCAGAAATGACTATTAATATCAAAAAATGAGAATTTAAGGCAGAAAATGCAATATAAGAGAAAATGCCAATTTATACTGATAATGGTCACAATACATATTGAAGGTAGAACAATTGTGATTATATAAGTGGTGAATAATATCAAAATATCTAAAAACAAAACTTATACATGAGAAAGATATTTAATGTTGTAAAATTGTACAGTAATTAATAAAAGAACTGAAAAGATTCATTTAACTATTAGAAATTGGGAAAGGGGAAATAAATAGTGTAAGGATGTCAATTCTCACTGTCCATAGTGCAGAGTCAATTAATATTACCTACAATTGATAAATCAAGTAATGGCAGCATAAACACATTATAAGGAGGTGTGGAAACAATCCCCAAAGAAAGTAAAAACACAAAGACAAGAGAGAGATTAAGAATAAGAAAAGGTTGACAGATTGACTCTTGCTTTTCAGACAAACTCATTTGTGCTATTTAATTTTTTCTAGATGTATAAATTTTCTCGAAAGTTTTTTGTTTTTTCTTTTTGAAACAGAGTCTCGCTCTGTCACCCAGGCTGGAGTATCATGGCACTATCTCGGCTCACTGCAGCCTCTGCCTTGCAGATTCAAGCTATTCTTGTGCCTCAGCTTCCTGAGTAGCGGGAACTACAGGCGTTTGCCATCACACTTGGCTAATTTTTGTATATTTAGTAGAGACAGGGTTTCACCATGTTGGCCAGGCTCCTGACCTCAAGTGATCCGCCCACCTCAGCCTCCCAACGTGTTGGGATTACAGACCTAAGCTACTGTGCCTGGCCTTGGAAGTTTTTATAATTGGTATATCATAATTCTATATATGAGGTACATAGTGATGTTTTGATACACACAATGTATAGTGATCAGATCAGGGTAATTAGCATATCTATCATCTCAAACATTTATCATATTTTTTATGTTGGGAACAAAGTTTAATCATGAAAACCATATGAATCCCCAAATTGTCAATTATATGAGTCACATTTTTTGACTACAGCATAATGAAATTTAAAATTAAAAGAATGTTTATGCAAATAAAGAAAACAACTGCTTTGAAATCTTAAAATTATGTTATAAATAATCATTAATGGGAAATCCAAATTACAGTGTAATTAGAAAATAGAAATGGTGGACATATTACATTACAAAATTTATGCAGTGCAGCCAAATTTATAATTGGAGCCAAATTCACAGCCTTAAAAAGTATATCAAGACAGACTGAAAATAAAACTAATCATTAGCAAAAGAAGTTAGAAATGAAGAACAGCAAAGCAAATCTCATAGCAGAAGGAAAAAAAGAAAAAGATGAATGGAATATCTCTATTTTGAAAACAAATAGCGATATTACATATGTGCAACTATTATGTATCCATTTTTAAGTGAAAAAAAGTAAATATAATAAAAGGTAACTTGTACCACCAGATATCAAGATGTACTATACAAGTATAATGATTGAAACCACAGAAGAGACATACTAACAAATAAAAGTGAGTAGATATACTAGGTTGAAATTCACATAAGCGGAGAAATTCCATTGGTAAGAATCAATGGTGGAGCAAGATGGCCGAATAGGAACAGCTCCAGTCTCCAACTCCCAGCGCGAGCGACACAGAAGACCGGTGATTTCTGCATTTTCAACTGAGGTACTGGGGTCATCTCACTAGGGAGTGCCGGACAATCGGTGCTGGTCAGCTGCTGCAGCCTGACCAGCGAGAGCTGAAGCAGGGCGAGGCATC
>NW_016806456.1:3084154-3178164 GCF_001698545.2 Rhinopithecus bieti
ATGGGTGCAGCACACCAACATGGCATAAGTATACATATGTAACAAACCTGCACGTTATGCACATGTACCCTAGAACTTAAAGTATAATAAAAAAATTAAAAAATTAAAAAAAAAAGAAATTCACATAAGCATTGAATATTAATTACATTTCAATTCAAATAAGTGAAAATAGAGTTAAATATTTAATAATTTATTTGGGGAAGATTTTATATAGAAATAAGAAGGAAAACCTTACAAATTAACAAATGTAATATGTTCCTCGGTGGAACATTAATTGTAATGTTGGAAACATAAAAACTCTATTCAATATAGTATAAGACGTTAATAAAATTCCAATCACTTAGTTGGACTTTTATTGAAGTTTGTCGAAGTAACTTAGGAGTTTATCTGAAAGAAAAAGTTGGTAGTAATAACTGAACATTTTGGAGGAGAAAAGGTGAGGAGTTACCACCTGCCATATCAATAATAAAATATTCCATAGAGCTACAGTAATCAAAACAGTAACGTTTTTAAAACCAGAGAAATATGATAGAAATTACAGAAATAAAACTCTAGTATGTAAAAGAATTTAGGAAATGATAACATCACAAGTAAGTAGAAGGAAAAAGGATTCTTCAAGAAATTGACCAGATTTAGAAAAAAATTTCAGTCTGAATCTTTACATCACACTTATCCAGAAATAAAAGTCAGATGAATAAAAGAGCTAAATGTAAAAAATGAACTCAGGAAATATTTGGAAGAAAAATGTATTAGAAAACATGTTTGGGGATTGAAGAAAAATGTTACGCTTTTCTTGTAAAAGTAATGGAGGACGTCTCAAAGAAAAGTGGGATAAAGTGGCCCTCATGAAAATTAAAATCTCGCATCCATATATTTTTAAAACAAAAATAGACCAGGCACAGTAGCTCTCGCCTGTATTTCCAGCACTTTGGGAGGCTGAGGTGGGCGGATCAGTTGAGCCCAGGAATTTGAGACCAGCCTGGGCAACATGGTGTAATAAAACTCTGTCTCTACTGGTGAGGTGAGGTAGAGGCTGCAGTGAGCCATGATCATTCTACTGCACACTAACCTGGGCAATAGAGTGATACCCTGTCTCAAAAGAATAAAAAACAAATATAAAACTAGGGAAAAGATTAGCACCACTAATAAATAAATAACAGCCCTTACAAATCAGTGTAAAAAACAATCACACAACAGAAACACAGACAAAAGGCACACACAATTGACAAAAGAAGAAAACTAAGTCATTAAAAAATATATTAATACATATTCATTATCACAAGGAGTCAAAGAAATATAAACAATCTTTTCTTTTTTTATTTTCTTTTTTTTTTTTTTTTTTTTTGAGATGGAGTCTCGTTCTATCACCAGACTGGAGTGCAGTGGCATAATCTCAGCTCACTGCAACCTCTGCCTCTCAGGTTCACACAATTCGCCTTCCTCAGCCTCCCGAGTGGCTGGGATTATAGGCACACACCACCACGTCCGGCTAATATTTTTTGTATTTTTAGTAGAGACGGGATTTCACTATGTTGGCCAGACTGGTCTCGAACTCCTGACCTCGTGATACCCCCGCCTCAGCCTCCCAAAGTTCTAGGATTACAGGCGTGAGTCACTGTGCCTGACCGTCTAAAGCATCTTTTTTACCATAACTTTGGCTTGTTGTTTCTTTCCTAGCACTATTGCAATCTACAATTACTTGTTTGTTTATTGTCTGTCTCTGCCAATTAAACAGTAAACTCCTTGAGGGTAGGAGCATTGTCTCTCTTTTTCACAATTGTCCTAACACTTAACATAATGCCTGGTACACAGGGTGCTCAATAAGTAAATTAACAGATTTATTTTTTCTCACTATTAAACATTTTTATAACACTAACTGCCTGGCATTGTTGTACAAATATCAACATATTTCATTCTCAGAGCAACCCACTGAAGTATTTTATCATTAGTTTACAGACTCAAAAACCAAGGTACAGATTAATGAGATAACTAACTCAAGATCATAGAGCTGGTAAATAATAGCACCAGGGTTTAAACTGAGCCATTCTGATTCCTGTCTCTATGTTCTTAAGCACCAAACTTTCAACCCAGTATGTATTATGTATGATTATCTTCTGCAATTTCATGTGTGATCTCTGGTTATTTCAAGAAAACCTTAGAGATCACAAATGACTCATTATGTTAGGTATAGACTAGTAATATTAGCAAATTTCAGAAATGCATTCATAGTTATCTGTTCACATCAGTGACTTCATTTGTTACACTTTTGCTTGTGTGCATGCTTTTTTAGTAAACTTAGGTTAGAACACCTTTAAATTTATAGAAAAATTGTGAAGATACATCCCACACCCAGTTTCCTCTATTATTAGCATCTTCCATTAGTATGATAAATTTGAGACAAATTATTAATCAATATTGATACATTATTATTTATTAACTCCATAGTCAGATTTCCTCGATTTGACCTAACATTTCTGTTCCCAGATCCTATCCAGGAGACCACATTGCATGTAGTTATCATATCTCCTTAGGCTCCTCTTGGCAGTGACAGTTTTTCCGGTTTTCCTTGTTGTTGATGACTTTGACAGTTTTGAGGAGCACTAATCAGGTATTTTGTAGAATATCTCCCTGTTGGATGTGCCTGATGCATGATTATACTGGGCTTATGGGGTTTGGGGAACAGATTTATTTTTAATGATACAACTCAAGACTGGCATCAGTGCATTAAGATGAGTATTCTCATATATGGTGAGAGTAAAAATTGCTAAACCTTTCCTAGAAATAATTTTAGTAATAAGACTATCCTTAATGAAAGCAAGTGATTCCATTTCTAAGACTCCTAAAAAAGTTTTCAGAGATAAGAGCAAGGATTGAGCTACCACTCTCAAATCCACACATAAGAGGAAATAGATGAATACAGCTATATAAGACACATGACTAGGAAAAATGTCTAGAGGGAGCTCTTTAAAAGGTTCACAATGTTCCTCTCTGGATGGTGTAGTTATGAATGATTTTTACCTTTGCTCTTTTCTATATTAAAATTTTTTTTTACAATTCACATGTATTACATCTATCAGAGAAAACAATGTGACTTTTTTTTAAGAAAGTCACATAAATACATATTTTAGCTCTAACTACTGTTTTTCACACCAAGGCTCATGATGGTGCCAAGGTAATCTGCAGCCATCTCCTGCATTCAAGATGCTTGAACTCTCTGCCACAGTTTGGCCCAGGTATCTGGACCTGTACCCTCTTCGGGACACTCAGCTAGCAGAGCTGATGTTAAGACTGTTTTCAGTCTATTCAATAATTGAATTCCGACTGTTCAACAGTTGACATTAAGACTGTTTTCTCCTTACACTTGTCATCTGATTTATAGAATCCTTATATTTACATATAGATTTTTTATCTTTTATTCTTTTTGTTTTTGTTTGTGTGTGTGTTTTCTTTCTTCCTTATCTCAATAAAATCAAGCTCAAGATCATCATCCTGACAATTCTATCACTATTTGGCTAACCAGTACTTCCTTTGCCTCAGTTCCCACCACCCTCCTTACGGTTTTTGATGTTTGTCTCGAGTTTTTTGAGGACCAGGTCAAATCTAATTCATCTTTGTTTTCACCATTGGTACTCAATAAGTCTTCATTCAATAAGTTGAATAAATTTTAAAAAGTCATTGCTCATTCATGGTTACTCTGAACAAACATCACCCACTATCCTGGTGCCATTCCCCTGCCTGGCCTACACTTTGGTCTTCTGTTCCCATGGGCATCATTGTCAATCCTTTGAGTTTTGGCAAATTCTGTGTTCCTTCATGAATTCTCCCCTGCAAAGATCATTTGTCCTGGCCTCTGCTGCTTCTGATTTCCTAAGACTCTATTTGCATATTGTTGTACACTATCTTATAGTGTCCCCTGCTAATATCAAGTGTACCTGTGTCTCAGCCAGCATCCATTAGACGGAAGTCTCCATAATTTGACCTAAGAGAGACCTGGACTTACAAACCAACATTGCCACGACCATCTTGGTGAAGATAGTCAAGTTTTTATACTCTTTGAGCCTCTGGTTAGCATCTGTAAAATGGAGATAATAACTCAAAGAGGCTGTGCAAAGATTAAGAGAAATAATACATATTTAAAAAGAGGGCAAGAAAAGAGCACCTTTATTGTTATTATTACCATTATTAAATATTTCCCCCCCTGGATATTTCATGGTTTGAGACTATGCCACTCCTCTGTATCTTCCAAAGCATCTCATCCAATATTTCTGACACAACCCAGAGTCACAGAAGTTAGAAAACATGTATTATTATACCATATGACCTTGAGCAAGTCACTTGGCCTCTCTGAGTTTCCTTATCTGTTAAATAAGGGTTATATTATAATATCTTCCCTACTTATCTTGAACTTAGTTAGTGGCAATAAAAAGATAAGGCCGGGCACGGTGGCTCACATCTGTAATCCCAGCACTTTGGGAGGCCGAGGAGGGCAGATCACAGGGTCAGGAGATCAAGGCCATCTTGTCTAAAACGGTGAAACCCCGTCTCTACTAAAAATACAAAAAATTAGCCAGGTGTGATGGCGGGCGCCTGTAGTCCCAGCTACTTGGGAGCTAAGGCAGGAGAATGGCGTGAACCCGGGAGGGGGAGCTTGCAGTGAGCCGAGATCACGCCACTGCACTCCAGCCTGGGCGACTCCATCTCAAAAAAAAAAAAAAAAAAAAAAGATGATGCACAAGAACTTTTGAACTTGTAAAACACCTATAACCTCTAAAATGTGACTGTGAGTTTTAGTTATTATCAAATATACTCAATATATACATATTGACTTAGAGTACCCTGACTCAGCCTCTTTTCAAATTTTGCTTAGTCCATTTTACCCCGCAAGTTTTCCCATGAGGCTCAAAGAAAAGCTCCCTCCCTAAGCTACACTCATACCACCTCTGACCTGTCACACCCAACACTGAACTGAGATGCTAGACTCCTCTGTTACGGATACCACGGTTCACACAACTGATCATGTTCTCCTCTGTACTTTGGCTATGAGGAACCCAGATGCAAACATGTAGCCCACCTCTAGCAACTACACAAGAAATTGTGTATTCTCATACTAACTATGCTCCTGGCTCCTAAGCCTTCTATTTTCTCTTTGACCTTGTCCTGCTACATGTATCTCTGCGAGCCACCCCAAATTCCTTCTGAAATGAGAAAGGACAAAAATCTGCAATGAAAGCTCCATCTATTCACTGAAGACAATGCCCTATTTTCTATTGCAGGGTACTATTATCCTATAGCAACTGTGACATCTATATAGACATTCATCAGCTCAACATCAATAGGAATGGCTATGGTAGACTGTTCACAAAAATTAACACAACAGAGTGCTTCTCTGTATGAACTTTCCTTTGTAATGTATCTTTGCAGCTCCTCCCATCAAAAGATGAAACTTATTTCCCAACTCATTTAATCATGGTGGGTTCTGTGAGTTGTTTCAGCAAACAGAATACCGTAAAATAATGTTAAGAGAGTTTTGAGAGCCAAGAGAACTTGCACAGTTCTCCTTTCTCTCTTGAAATCCTGTCCAAACGTCAGGTAAACAAGCCCAGGTTATCCTGCTTGATGATGAAAGACACAGGGCCTGGTTTCCCCCATCTCTCCAGCCAATGGCCCACTAGTCCCCAAAAGAAAGCCACCCAGGTGACTGGTAGTAGATGCAAGACTGAGGCAATCCAAGACCAGAAGAATTACCCGAGTCCAGCCTGAGCTGCTGATCCATAGAATCATAATCTAAATATATGTTTATTGTTTAAGCCATTACATTTGGAAAGGTTTGTAAGCAGAAAAAGTTCATTGATACAGTGGTTGAGCTCATTCACAAGGCATGATTCAGCCAAAGGAAATAATCATTTAACAGTCATGAATAGTACATAGATATGAGATATAATCAGAATCTCTTTAAGATCATCCTCTTGGAAGGCACAACTCCATTACACATAAGAAAATGGAGTTTACTTGAAAGAGAAAAGGAGCAAACATCCTCACCAACCAATATTCTTGCAGCGCTAGCTGACTGCAAGCTACTAACCACAATACTTCCACGTCCTCTAGAGTCCCATTCCCCAGACACCTCCACACTCTGTGTAACTGCAGAAGAGCCTTGCCTTCACTATTCTCAAAGCTTGGATTTCAAACATCCCAGATACCAGGCAGAAACCTACTTCTAGAGGATGGTTTCTAAGACCAGAAACTCCCAAGCTGCCTGCATTTAATGAGACCTAGAGAGGAGGTAAGGAGAAAGAAACAGAGCCAAAGCATAGCATAGTGCTAGGAGAACAACTCTTGGATTCAGACTGACCTGAATTCCCACTCCATCCCTTATAAGTTTACTTACTGGACTTGGAGTTAGAAAACCTGGGTTCACTTCCAGAGTTCCTCTTTATTCACTTAGCCTCATTTTCATCATTTGCAAAATGAAGAGCTTTGTTTTTTGCAGCCTTGAAAGTTAATGTTGAGAGTAGAGATTTATTAATGTTCATTCTAAACACTAGAATTTTTTGAGCAAATTATTCAGCCTATCTGAACTTCAGTATCCTCACCTTTGAAACAGGTTTAGTAAAACCTACCCCACAGTATTGATCTGTACATAAAGTACCAAACACAGTGGTGACATATAAATACTCAATAAACAGAAAGCAAGTTGGAAAAATGTTTGACTTTGCTGTTCGGATCATGATTTTTCTCCTAGGATCCTACTGACAGCTTATTATTAAGAATTTTAATTTTGTACTACATCCTCTATGAGTCCTTTTATTAGGAGTACCTAAAAGTCAAGACTCTTATCTTCTTTTATTACATGTAAGCAAGAGAAGTTTAAAAACAGAGAATGTTTTAAAAAATAGAATGTACCTTAGTCGAAACTGTAGTCTCAAAATTACTAATTTTCAAGACTGCAAAGAACAAAGCTTCCATTTTGAAAATAATGAAAATGAGGTCCAGCAAAGAAGTAAAATCTCCAGAAGTGAACCCAGGTTTTCTAATTCCAAGTCCACTTCTCTTTCTACAATTGAGAACAGTATCATCTTCATCCCAAGAACCCTAATAAATATTTGGCCATGATGATAACAAAAAAAAAAAAAAAAAATTCTACAGGAAATGTTCCCAAGTCATTTCTCATTCATCCTTTTGGCTAGAAATCCAGATTAGCTTTTGTCACTGCCATATCATCAGGCAGGCTTCACTCAAGACCCACTTATTGTCTGCAAATGTTGCTATAATTAAATCCAAGTGGCCGCTGTGAGTTATCATCACATACCCTCTCAAACTATTAGTCAGATTTCCAGGGCTGCAGTTCTTTATAAAGAGGTCACTCACTCTTCTCTTTCCCCTTGGCTATCCCAGCAGGTTTTTTCTTTCCATTTCTTGGGCAAGAAACTTTTAAGCCAAACTCATTTTCAGGCAATCGGCCAATCTTCCCATTTATCCCAGTGACCTTACAGCAACCAGAATGTCTCTTGCCAGCATTGCTGATGAGGTTTGGGGAAAGTGAGAGGAAGAGCTCTGAAGCAGCGTCTCTGAGAGCAGTGAGGACTGGGGGCTATTTCTAATAGAGTGCAGGACTGCTGTCATCATCATCACCAGCAATATCAGAATCAGAAATCCCTCCAGTTTGGAACACATTACATACTTTTTCCCCCTAGATGTTTACAATAATCCTTCTAGCAAGGGTAAAGAAAATTGTAGAAGCTTTGAGCCAGATAGGATTATCAGAATCACCTCATCCAAGCTCTTCACTTTACAAATGAGGAATCTGAGAACCTATGAGGGAAAGTACCCACCCATGATCATTTAGTGAAAATCGCAAAATGGGTCTAGATTCAAATTTCCCACCTGAAACTCTATTCAGGAAGCATCCCACTCTTTGCTCTTAGGATCCCAGAAGACTAACAAGCAATCGTAATGAAATAGGTCTTGAAGCTCTCCTGAAAGAAACACTCTGCTACCATTTTTAATCAACACTTGGAGTTGACCTTACTTCTCAGTTCCAGGGGTAAGAATATAGCCCAGACCTGGATAATTAGAACACATCCTCCTTCTGGCCACAGTTATTGGTTTGGGGATAATTAAATGACCTAAATAAGGCCAATGAGAATAATCTCCAGGATTTTTGCTGAAGCTTTTAGAAAAGAAAGTATTCTGGGTTCGTTAAAACGTTAAGTTGTAAGGCTACGAAAGCCTTGAGTTGCTAGAGGCCTTCTTTACTACAATTTAGAAAAAGCATTTCTTAGAATGACTCCAACATGGTAACATGATTTGAGCACCTGGATTCAACTATGCCTGAAGAACTAGAATTTTCAATGACATGTGTCAATAAATGTTATCTTTTTAAAAGATAGTCTGACTTGTTTTGTTATCATTTATAACCAAATGAATCCTGACTGAAACACCAGCTTTCCTTGATTACTTTCAATCATGAATGAAATGTGAAGACTCCCTTGGTACAACATAGCTTTTACCAAAATCACTGACAACAGAAGCACCCCTTTTTCAATCCACTTACACACCTATACCCAATGGACCCCCTAAAAGTCATTGTTCCCTGAGTCTTCCATAGAACTAATCACATTAATAAATTATTACCAGACACTGCTTTTAGCATTATCTCTGACTATACCATCAAATTCTTTAAAATCCCCACAAGGAAAAATATATGTAATAATGAAACAAGAGAGCTTTTAGGATTCTGATCTACCTAATATAAAATGCTCAATTGTGAGAAAGTAAGTATCCAGTCCATCATCCAATTGTCTTAATACACACCCACCTCCCAGCCAAGGGGTTGTATTAACGATGTGCACACACACAGGACAGCCCATTTAAAACAGAGCCGGCCAAAAAAGTCATGGCAGCATTTTTTTTAAATTCACTATAAAGTGCTCTTCTTAAGAAAACAAAATACTATTATTAAAACCATCCAGAAGGATATTGTCAAGCCACCTCAGCAGTCACATCTGCTTGGCCTTTTCCAAAAGACCTATCATCTAGGGGATGAAAAAGATTCTTGGAGAAGTTAATAAAGATGCTTCAAGAGTCATCAAATGTTTACCATGTGCTGTGGTGTGGGAGGTGAAATTGCAACCAAACAAAATAATAATAATTAGATTTGCTGGCACAGATATAGAATTGTGTAGTGAAAAGATAAAGCACTACGTGCCAGCATTCCACTTTTTAATGAATGCCTTACTAATGGCTACAATTTGTGGACACTGAGAAAGCAGAAGCTTGGCTATCAGAGACTGTCAGGCAAGGAAGCCATTCTTTCCACTGTAAACACGCTCGTTTCTCTGTACACAGTGAGGTATCAAATGCCAATAAACCCAAGAACTATTTTTCAAGTGTTGCATCACAGCCTCAGAACCAAAACTATGATTGGTAGACAGATAGATGGATAGATAGATGATAGATACATAGAAAGATATAGAGATGATTAGATGGATGAATATAGATAGATGATTGATAGATAGATAGATAAATAGATAGATAGATACTGCTTCTTAATTAATTCCACAATCAAATAATGCTCACACTTCTGCCATTGACTCCCAGAAAAAAATTAGGCATGTGATGTGTGCTAGAAAAAAGAATATATCCCTCAATCGAAACTAATAGCACCTTTAGTTTCAGAATGCATCCCATGCAAACAAAGCAAAAGACTTTTAATACCAGAACAAAGACCACATTGGAGGAAACCCAAGGAGTCTCTGAGTAGAGGATCCATACCTAGGTTTCAGGCTAACTACTCTGTCCAATTTCTGTCATAGAACTTCCATTCATTCTTTAAATAAATAGTTATTAAATTCTTACTGTGTGCCAAGAGTAGGTTAAGTGAACACACAATGGTGAACATAACAGGTATGGCCCCTGTTGTCCTCATGGTGCTTATAGTCTAAAGGAGAAAATAGATAGTAATAAGTAAATAAGCATGAATGTTGTTCCAGTTGTCTGTTGCCACATAACAAACTACTCAAAAATGTAACGGCTTAAGGCATCCACCATTTTATTACATCTCACAATTTTGAGGGTGAGGAATTCAGGCAGAGTTTAGCTAGATAGTTTTGTTCCACATGATGTGAATGAAGGTCAGTATTTAACTAGCAGATATGCTGTAGTCTCGAGGGTCCAAAGCAGTTCACCAGCACATCATATGCCTCAGCAGGGATGGCTGGAAAACAGGGCTCAGCTAGGCAGTTGACCAGAAAGCCTATACAGGAACTCTTCAGTGGAGCAGTGTCGGGGTAATCAGACTTCATGCTTAGGAGCTCCAGGTTCCAGGAAGTCTTCCAAGAGATAAGAAGCAGAAGCTTCCAGTTTATTAACATCTGAGCCTGGATACTCCCACATAATAATGTCTTCCATGTTCTATTGGTCTAGCAGCCATAGAACCTTCCCAGACTCAAAGGAGAGCACACAGACCCCACTTCTTCCTGATGGAAAGAGAATTTGCAGCCATATTTAATCTACCACAAATATATAATTCACCATTGTGATAAACACTGTGAAGTATGAAAACAGGGTGCCAGGAGATAGACTGGGGGACAGGCAGGGAAGAGAATCTAATTTACACTGGGAGGGCAGGCAGCCACGGACCCTCTCTAGCCCTGAAGGACAAGTAGTCATAAGCTGTTCAAGCTCAGCCCACCCCTATCATCACACCATGAGCATATCCCATCTTCAATGTCATCTTTTTTTAAAAAAAAAAAGAAAGAAAGAAAGAAAGAAAGAAAAAAAGGGAATTGCAACAAGGTGTTTTGTGTTTTTCTAACACTCTGGAAGACAGGCACATGCTTCAAAGCTTCTGAACTCCTTCAATTCTCTGAGGAATAAAATAAAATATATTCCTGAAAATTTATTTAATGACATGGTACAGCAAATTCTACTCTAAGATCAAATACAATATCTGTAATAGTACAATAAAATAATAGGCAATCAAGCAGAAAACTTTGTTACTAAATATGAATTATTTGGAAAGAACAATTTGTCATCTTAATGTACGAAGCATTAGATGCCTCAAAATCACCATAATTTACATTCACTTTCCGTTATGAAAATAAATATTTTAACTCAAAATTCCCAGGTATATTTATTTATCATGAAAATTATATAGCTGGTGAATGTGAGTGTGTATCTCTATGTAAATATCTAATCATATGTGTAATGCAATCTATCTGTAATACCCGGCTTTTATTCAAACACTGAGTGTCTACTTTGTGCCATTCTACCATCTTAATATAAGAGTTCTACAGGTAGAATTCCTTATGCAATTGGGAACTGTCCTATTCTCTTCTTTCCTACACTGCCACTGGCCAAGTTCAAGACTGTTTCAGTCTCACCTGGACTGTTAGAACAACCTCCCTCTAGTCTGTTCCACAGTCTGAAATTTAAAGCCCTTTACAAGCAGGTTATAATCCATCTCTCCGGCCTCTTTTCCTACTTCCCCAGACACTCTGCAATCCAGTGCTTCCACAGCTTTGCCTGTAGTAGTCTGTCCACTCTCCCGCTTTGTTGCTGACTTATCCTCTAGCCACATCTCAAAATTCATCTCCTCTGCAGAACCTTCTCTCCCCTATTCCCACAGGCTCCTGTCCTCAGTCCTGTCGTAGCCTGAACCACAGCATATTAAATTGTCCACTTACTTGTCGATCCCCGACCTCCACCCTCAGGCTGACTCTGCAAGAGCAGGGGCTGTGTCGTTTTCACCTTTTTATCTCCAGTGACCAGCAGGGCTTGGCCCAATGTTAGCACTCCAAAACATGGTTGAATATCTCCTCCCTCTGGCTCTCAGCTACCTTCTGGAAGATTGATTTGCTGGCTTGAGGAAATTTTAGCTTTCTTAAAACATCCAAAAGCCATGATGTCAACAGAGATATAAATAAAATATTTTTCTGTTTTTAAAGTTTACTTGAACATTATTGGGGGTTTTTTTTCCTATTAAGCAAAAGATTCTTCTCCGTACTCATTTCTTTGTCTCTATCTTGACATCTGATGCAATTTGCCTAATTTTATTTTTTTAAAAATTAAGTTGCAAAGCTCAGTTGTTGTGAATTTGGGAATTTGTCTGCCAAATATCATCCCAGCACACTCCAACCACCACAGTGGCTTATCAAACAGTTTCCTGAGAATGGCTCCTTCTGAAGGGTTCAGAATCCCCTGTGATACCAGAAACTGTCCAATGAGACAAGAAAGGGGTAGGGATTGAAGTGGGAACACTCCAGAACCTTACCACTTCCTAACACTAGGACCTCAAGCAAGTTACTTAACCTCTCTATACACCTCAACTTCCTCATCTGGAAAATGGGGATAGCATAAAAATTCTAACTTCCTCACAGTGTTCAGTGATGCAGTGCACATACAGCACCTAGCACAGCAAAGAACACCCACCTTTCACTCCTCCTCCATCCCCAGACAATCCTTGCAGAAGAAAGCAGATTCCTACAGGTGGCTGACTGGGCCCTGCCACACAGTCCTGATCCAGCCCATACTCAGGAACTTGTCTCCTCTGCCTCTAGTCACCTTTTTCAGACCAGGATTCTCTGCCTCTAGTCACCTTTTTCAGACCAGGATCCCCTCCTGGGATGATGAGAATTAGAAGCTGAGGACACTATGTATTAAGTACTGGTCTCTCCTCAGTGCTTCTTTGACCTGGCTGAGGGTTGCAAGAGACAAATGGGTTTCTCCCCACCATTACAGGTGACTGCCAGCAATAAACCCATCTGCCTCCCTGGGCAGCACTGTAAGAGGGTCAGCACCCAGACATCAGCACCTAGCACATTCCTTTAACATCAACCAAAAGTCTCCAAACAGAAAAGAAACACTGAGACCCACCTGAATAAATTGTAGACTGCATTTCAATATAAGGACTTAGTTAAAACCAAGCTACTTCAATTGAGGTTTCTCTGGGAAGACAGTGGTAGGGAAATTGGGAAAAATCAGAAATCAGGGCTGGGAAGGAATTTAGAGAATCTCTGCGTTCCGCCCCTTATTTAGCAGAAGAGAAATATGAAGACCAGAGGAGAAATATGAAGACCAGAGAAGAATAATGACTTGCTCCATGTTACACAGCAAATTAATGGTGGAAATGGGAGAGGAGACAAGAGGACTTAAAGTCAACTCCAATATTTTTGCCAATGTGACACTAAAAAAGTAAATGGTCATTGAATAGACTTTATGACTTGGGATGGTGAGGGCCTTTAAGAGCAGAAAGACCATCCAAGTATGGACTAATTGATTGATCAAATCATTAGCGAATCCCCTCCATGTGTCTGGCACTGAGACATGGATTGACAGATTTCCTGCCCTCATGTGGTTTAGTCAGAGCAGGTTAAGAGGCAAGGAGGGATAACACACAAGTAAGCAAATACACCAAAAAATCAGTTTGTCACCAGTGCCATAAAGGAAGTGAACAAGGTGTTGTGATAACAAACAATACAGTGGAGAAGGTTGCTTTAAATAAGATGGTCCAGGAAGGCCTCGCAGAGGAACTGGCCTTCAAACTGAGACCATTGGGGCAAGATCCAGCCATGTAAGGAGCCAGGAGAAGAAATACTAAGGTGAGGGAGAAAAAAGCAAGAAGCAGGAAAGAGTCTGCTCTTCTCTAGAAATAATCAGATGTCAGTAAGGAGAGGAGCTTGGGAGCAAAGCAGAGACTGTCAGAGGTGCGAAGAGACAGGAGGGCCGAGGCAGATCCTGCAAGGCCTTGTGGGCCAAGGTGAGACATTCATTATTTTGTTCTAGGTACAACAGAAAGTCAGGACAGTTTCAAGCAGAAGAGAGATGCATTTTTCTCTCATTTCTTGTAAGATCATTCTGGCTACTCTGTGATGATAATGAGAGGTGAACAAGCAAGGAAGCAGAGAGCATACGTCGGAACCATGGCAGGGGTCAGGCTAGAGAGAGATCATGGTTGCTTGGACTCCAGTGATGATGCCAGTGATGATAGAAGGAAATACGTGGATTTATGATCAATGTAGGAACAGAACTGAGAGAATCTGTCAATGGATTAGGGTTAACTGAAAGGAAGAATCTGTTATTTTACCTTGGTTTGTCACTTACGGGCTGGCCATGTTGAAATTTAGAGAAATTCTAAAGATCTAAAATGATTCTGGGGTGATAGGTGGCAAACTCTGGTTTCCTCCAGGTAAAGTGAAGTCTAGGCAAGTTGGTAGATCTGTTTATGTCCTGGTTTTCTTAGTTGTTAAGGTGGGATAATAACACCTACATTGTCCAGTGATCAAATGGATTTAACGAAATAGTGCCTGGCACAGAGTGGCCCTTGATAAATAGTTTCACTCTTCCTAAAACAACAAATCTCATTTGGGATTACGTATGATGTGCTGAAGATTTTTTTTTTTTTACTTAGTCCACTTTAAAGCATAAAGCTTTCCAATATTCTAAATAAGTATTTTCTAATACAAACTAGTAGAGTGCATCATTATTTTATTATTAGGAAAAACCATATAGACTTTTCCCTAATAGATCTCTAAGTCTATTTTCATTTTTTGTAGCTGTTTCCAGCTCTCAAAGTTAATCTCAGTTCATTTTATTGTGATTTAGTCTGGAGAAAGTCTTAAAACTCTTAAAGTTATCAACTCATGAATATGCCAACATGGTTAAAAAAGGCAATTGTGGATCTGTCAGCCATCCATTATAAGTTTCAGTTCTGGGTCCTCAAACAATATTTTCAAAGGTGTTCTCTCAACAGAAAGAAAAATAATGTCTCATTTGTGAATTCCTGGGGAGCAACCACTTAGGAAGAATAGTAGATCTCAAAAGGGTAAACATTAACAACTTGTACCCACTCAACCCATTAAAAAATTCAGCATCTTTTTCATGCCAAACTCTGGAATTACAGCAAGCAGCTCTAGAGCTTCAGTGAGACTCTAAGATAATAGGGAAGAGTCTGGTTTCTCACTCTGTTACAAATGCTTCCAATGTTGGGACACAGAGAATGAAGATTTAAAGCAGAATAATCATTATTAGAGAAGATCACCTGAGATTTTCACCAAACATGTATAAACACGTATATGGAAAATGTGTTTAAAATTCTCTATAAAATCTTTGGTTTGTCAGTTTGTTCACTGGAAGATCCAACTTTATATAATCTCTGTAATTTCTGACCTAACATTCTCATTGTAGAATCATGCTTTATGCCTCAGGGAGAAAATTTTTTTCCTCAAGGCAAGTAATTTGGAGACTGTAATAAGAGTTTGATTCAGCTTAGCTTGGATATTAGGTCCTTATTCAATTTTCCCAAATAGAAGTAGAGATTATACATACAATTTCTTGGAACTATGAAGTGGTATATGGGGTACACCCACAAAACTACATATACACATTTGCTATATTTCTGAGCATGCCTTTGAAAAAGATGAACAATATTCAACTACTGATAACCAAAGGACTTGCTATTTTAAGAGGAGGTGGCAGTATAATATGTTTCTAAGGCTAAATATCTCCTCTCACAGTGACTGTCATTTAAATTCTTGCCTAGCAAAGGGATTTTTATGGAAGGTTAATGCCTCCTATAACATTTATCCTGGATGGTGGAGCTTTTCGCATAATTTTCTGGGCTTTATTCCTGCAGTGTTATAGAACCTTATCTTTTCTCTAATATAATAGCTTGCCAGTAAAGAGCCAGTGCATATAAAGACAGTCGTTATTTCTCAGTTCAAGCCCTGATTTAATGAAATTCCAAATCTCTAGTGAAAGAGGGCTTGAGGGTAAGCCATGAAGAAAGCAGGGTAGGCCCAAGGCAAGCTGTCATGGCTCTACCTGGGACTGAGCTATCAAAGGTTACATAGGACACAGAGCCCTGGCCAGTGGAGGCTGCAAGGAAGAGCGTAAGGCCAGGGGACAGAGTCAAGAGTGACATCATAGCTTTCTTGAAGGGGTCTTCAGCAGGAGGAAGCCTCCCCATTTGCATTTGAACTAATTTGCCTTTCCATAATTTTCCTAATTAATTCCCTTTCACTATTTTGACATTTGCTAAAAAAGCCTGGCATTCCAATAAAACATTTTCTTCCCAGTTACCGATCTATCTTTCCTTCCTTATCCAGCAATTGGCCAACAACACTGATAATAACTGGCAGATAGTGTTCTCCTCACATTGGGACCAGCAATATTTCTGATCCCACATGCCCTTCTGGAATCTCGCTACTTCCTATCAAGAGGCAAAGTCTATCTCACCTCCCGCTGACACTAGACAGGACTTTGTGACCACCTTGCTGAATGTAATATATGAGTACATGGTACATGACTTCTGGGGCAAGGCAATGGTAAGCAATGTGACTCTCATCTGATTCTAGTCTTTAGAATCCAGCCACCACACTGTGAGAAAGCCAAAGCTTTCTTCCTGGAGAGATGACACAGGGAGGTTACATGGAGAACAGCCAACCTCAACCACCAGATACCTGAGTGAATGAGTCTTCAAATCATTCCAGCCCTCAGCCTTTGAGTCTTCCAACTGAGGCCTCACATGACATAGAACAGAGATAAGCTAACGTCACTCTGCCCTGTCTGAATTCCTAACCCATGGAGTCACGAGCATAATAACGGCTTGTTTTATGGTGTTTTGAAGTAATTTGTTTCATTGCAATAGCAGCTAGAACAATGATACACTATAGTATATCCTTTGTAGGAAATTATAAATGTTTGCTGCAAACACTTCTTGCTCTCTAATGAAGTCTCATTAGGTACATTCCAAGTGATCCCTTGAGTCAATCCTTAACCACCTAATAGTCAAAGGCAGCAATAAATCAATGAAAAGGGTCTTTGGATTACCCCCCACCCCCAGACCTGGGCCCTTTCTTTTATTGGCCTTGGCTAAGTTATCTAACCTCTCTGAGTTTCACTATTTCATCTTTGAAAAAAGAATAATAATTCCTACAGCAAGAAATAAGGCATGTGAAGCTCTTGTTTTCGGTAGGACCTAGATGACCCTATTGACACTATTGAGAATTCTTCCCAGTGCATGCCTCCTCTAGGAGGTCTCTGCCAGTATGGAACTTTTTGCTCTCTGTGCCTCCATATCATTCCTTTATACTCCATCTAACATCACACCTCCTTGAGCACATCATTATTACTTATGTATCAGAACATTTTAGCTAGGCCATTGCCTAAGGCTCAGACACTGCTGGCTATTGCTAAGAATCATCCATTCCCCATCATATCCTTGTACAGCATTTGGGTTACAGATTCCCACATATCACTTTATATCCACAAATTCACATAGGAGCAAAGGAGCCTCGTAGGAGAAATGAAGTTAATTAATACTCTGACTCTCTTGTCCTCTATATGTTTATGTTCAAAGATTTAAAAAAGTTTCTCTAGTATATCAGGGTAGGAGCAATCAAAATAGGAAGAGAGACACAAGAGACCACTGAAAAGGAATTCACTGAATGGGACATATTGTCTTGATTGGTAAACTAAACACAGTAAATAATAGATTAATGGGACAAATTCTAGACCCTGTATGTAATAAACCAAGACCCTTACAGACCCAGCCTAGCTGGAGGCAGAAGTAGGTTTTCAGGAAAAATCGTTACAAAGACCTATACTCCTGGAGAGTTGTATCACTTGGAGCCTGGGTAGTTTTCCTCTAGAGCTGTGCTGTTTTATATAGTAGCCACTAGCCACATGTGCCTACTCAATACTTAAAAGGTGGCTAGTCCAACTTCAAATGTGTTACAGAGTTAAAATATACACCAGATTTCAAAAACTCTAAACAAAATCATGTCAATCATTTCATTAATAATTGTAAATAGATTTCATGTTGAAATAATATTTTAGGTATATTGGGCTAAATAACACATTATGGAAATTAATTTCATCTATGTGTATATATACTTTTTTTAGTGTATCTACTGGAAAATTCAAACCTATGTATGTGATTCACACTATATTTCTATTGAATGATGCCATTCTAGAACATCCCTAAGAAAGGAAGCAGCAGAAAACCAGGTGGGCCTGAGTAAATGTATAGATATGTTATCTGCAATGGGATAACAGGCAAGTCCTGAGATCCTTGGGACCCAGAGAAAGCTTCATAACATACTCCTCTAGAGAAATAATAAAGTGTAAGCCCTGCTCTTATCAATAGCTGCCTTCCTCCCTGGCCATGGGGTGCTGGAGGCATCCAGAACAGCCAGAATTGCCAGGAAATCCTTGGTTGAGGAACTTCACCTCAAGGTAGTCATTTTGGTCTCTGCTCTCCTTTTCAGGCAGGCGATAAGTGAGCATCAAGGAGGACCAACGATTCATCACCCTGGGGGCTAGCACAAATATTGAGAACAGGCAAACTCAGAAAAGGCAAGAACTCCAACTAGTGGACTGAAGTAGGTCCCAAACCATGGTAACTTTAAAAATTCACACAGTTTTATTTACAGTCTTAAATTAGTAAAGCCTCCTAATTTTGGTTACATTTCTTTTTTCCCCTTCTATTTACATATTCATCTCAAATAAGAAGAAGAACTGTTGAATGGTTCTGCTAGACATTTGAAATATAGGTTGAATCATCACCAAACCCCTAAGACCTAGGTATTATTATCTACGTCTTACAGATAACAAAATTGAGCCTTAGAGATGTTAAGTCTTGCTCACGTTCTAGTAAATGACAGAACCTGAATTCAAATCCAGATCTGTCTCACTCTAAATTTTAGTCTTTAATTTTTAAGAGCTAGAGAATTCTAACTAGCAAAACAAATGTATGTTATAATGTATTTATATTGGTTAACTATGTACTTAAGCTTATGTATGTGAATTCCTCTTCAAAGATTATATGACCCAAAATAGTTAGATGATACCACAGATAGAAAGCTATAAGTAAGTTTCCACTTTAAGCACTGAACTCTCTGACCCTCAGTTTTCTCTTCCATAATATACTTACATATTGAAAACATGTAACAACATGTTAATTGAAAAAAACATGAAAATGACGGAAATTCAGGTTTCCATCAGGAACATATGAAAACTGCATTCTGAACCTACCTAGTCTTGTCTCCTACTAGCTTCTATAACCCTTGAATATAGGGTCTTATCAAGCTAAAATCGTCTTTTAGTTATTCAAAAATCATGCAGTAGATATAGTTTTGTCCTACATAGTTTAGTCTTTATTGTGAAGGCAACAGAGCCCAGTTTTTAAACCAGGCATGAGACAATCAGATTTGCATTGTAGAAAGATCCCTGTGGGGTACTCACACATACTGGTGGGAGGGTAAATTGATACAATCCTTTTGGAAAGCGATTTGGCGAAGTGCACTAAGAGCTCTAAAAATCTTTAACACAGTAATACCAGTTTTGTGCCTACTTTAAGGAAATAATTCTAAAACCAGAAAAAGCTTTGTGACAAAGCATCCATTGTAGCATTACTCATAATGGCAGAAAAAAATGGCAATTTTCTCACTACCTGACAATAAGGGAATGGTCACGCAACCTTCAGTACATCCACTAGGTAACATATTACTTAGCCATCTAAATTATATTTACGAAAAGTTACCAATAACATCAAAAATGATGACCTACTAATGTTAAGATTAGTAATACTTTTGTAGAAGAGTTTAAGAATGGCCACAAATTTTTTTCCACCCTACACCCATGCCCTTGCAATTGATGTGTGACATCCTTTAAGAAGTGGAATCTATTTCTCAATTATTTGAGGGTAGATTGACCCTGTGACTTGCTTTGGTCAATAAAATATTAGTAAATGAGATGCAAGCAAAGACTTGAAAAGTATTTGTGCATTGATACTTGCCCTCTCACTATACTTGGAATCTTTCCATCACAGCATGAAGAAGTCCAAAGATAGCCTGTGGATGGTGAGAGATATGAGGACTTAGCTCTTCCTGTCACCCCTGACATCAGCCAGCAATCCCAGAAGGACAGTCATCTAGCTAAGTGGCAGCAAAACAGAGATGTACATGGATGCATGAGTGAGGTCAACCAAGACTAACAAAAGAACCACACAGCTGAGCCCAGTCCAAATTGCTGCTCCAGAGAATTATGCAATAAATCCACAGTTGTTATTTTAAGCCACTAAATTTTGAGGCCACCTGTTACACATCAAAAGCTCACTGATAAAAGTTTGATAATTTCTGAAGGTAAATGTTGGGTATGTGGGGGAGGGGATCATTATAATAATGTCTTTGTTTTTGTTTATGTTTAAAACTTTCCATAGGCTGGGTGTGGTGGCTCACGCCTGTAATCCCTGCACTTTGGGAGGCCGAGGTGGGTGGATCACCTGAGGTCAGGAGTTCAAGACCAGCCTGGCCAACAGAGTAAAACCCTGTCTCTACTGAAAATACAATTAGCTGGGCTTGGTGGTGGGCACCTGTAATCCCAGCTCAGGAAGTTGAGACAGAAGAATCACTTGAACCCAGGAGGCAGAGGTTGCAGTGAGCCAAGATCATGCCATTGCACTCCAGCTGGGTAATAAGAGCAAAACTCTGTCCAAAAAAACCACCTTTCCATAATAAAAAAATCTTTTAAATACACAGGCATATAGCTTGATCACAACTACTAAAAGAAATTTTCCATAGAAAACCACTGAAAGAAAATTTACCATTGGTTGTTTCTGGGTGCTGAGACTATGAATTTTTTTAAACTTACATGTATCTTCCAAAGTATCTATAATAAACTTTATTGCTCTATCCTAAAAATAAAAGTTTATAATTGTATTAACTTTCATCTCACATACACCATTTCAATATAATTTCCTTCTATAGATTATGTAGAGAATTTGGAGGGGGAGAAACTAAATGCAGAGAGACAAATCCAGAGGAAATTAAAATAGCCGAGGGGATAGTGATGGGGTCCAAAATCAAGGAAACAACAGTAGAAAAGGAAAGGACGGATCAGACTAGAGAGCAGGGAGACAGAGAAAGAGGATTCATAGCCTTCAATGCCAGACATTGCCTTGCAATATGCTGTGGTTTGCATATGGCTTGTTTGTCCCCAACAAAGTTCATTTTAAAATTTGATCCCAAAATGGCAGGGTTGGGAGGTGGGGCCTCGCGGGAAATGTTTGGGTCTAGGAAGTGGATCCCTCACAAATGGCTTGGTGCTGTTCTCAGGGCAGTGAGTTCTTGCTCTGGTGAGACTGGATTGGCTCTTAGGGGAATGAATTAGTTCCCATGAGAAAGCGGGCTGTTATAAAACCAGGACGCCCCTTGGGTTTGATCCCCCTGTGCAGATGCCTTCTCCCCTTTTGACCTTTTCTGCCATGTTTCAACACAACACAAAAGCCCTCAGCAGGAGCTGAGCAGATGTCAGCATGACACTTCTTGAACAGCCTGCAGAACCATGAGTCAAATAAACCTCTTTCCTTTATAAACTACTCAGCCTCAGATATTTCTTTATAGCAACACTAAATGCAATAAGACACAATGAAAGGATACATAACCTGGGACCATGAATGAATTTCACGGGGACCTACAAACCCAACCTAAAAATGCACTCAAATTTGGGTTCGAGCATGTAGATGCATCTCTCTAGATAGATAATCCACAGGTTTCTTCAGATTCTTAAATAATGAATGTGATCCCAATAGCTGAAGACCCATTAAGACTTGTCTCCCTATAGACAGGGAAAAATTCAGTTTGGCCTTTCAACTCTATCCAGATCTGACCAGTCATAGGATGTTGAAGAGGGCATTGAAATGATGAGACCACAGTCTGGGTTGGTCCCTGAAGCATGACCTAAGTACATGATGGTCCAGGTGATAACAACCCTTCCGAACCATCATTCATCACATGCACTGTCCCAGTGTCCCTCAGAAGCTGGTTCCTCCTAGATTCTACCCTAAAGGAAGCCAAACCCCTGTCAAACAGCACTTCAGGGTATCAGAGACATGGCTGCAACTGGAACCCTGACCTCCAGTAAGCAAATGAAAAATAGTTTTCTAACATCTTAGGCTCAAATGGTCCCTGTTCTCCTCTCTAAATGCCTTTCTTGCCATGTTTCTCCTTGTTCTTCTTTGTTCTGGCCTATTTTAAGTTCCCAGAAGTCTGTGCTTCTGCCCCCTATAGGTGTTTTGCTATGTTGTTCCACCTGCCTAGGACTCTATTCCACTCTCCCTTCAACTAATGAATTTATCTTTCAGAGCTTAACCTCAATCACTACTTCCCAGGCTAAGGAAATCCTTCGGATATATGCTCTTAGAACATTTAGGAAATTGATTTTGTTATGCTTATATGTGATTATTTGATTAGCAGCTGCCTCCCTCCTCCAATAATAATTCTAATAAAAGCCAACGTTATTTAAATGTTTACTAAGTGTCAGGCACCATGGAAATCTCTTGACATGTATTCACTTATTAGCATAACAATCTCATGAGGAAAATGGAACACAAAAGGAAAACAACGGAACTGTGATTCCCTAGCTAGCGAGAGGCAGTGGTGGGATATAATCCCAGCTACAACTACACTGGCCTGAAGTTCCATGTCTTTGTTTTCACTGTTTGTATCCCCACACCCAGCACAAGGTCTGATGCTTAATGGGAACTCCAATGGTGTTGACTGACTAAACTGACTCGCCTTGCCTTGCCTTGACCCACTTTGACAAGTGGCATTCAGACTTAGACAACTTTAAAAATCACCTTCACCAACCCCAACAGATGAGGAATAGAAGACTCAGAGAAGGAATATGGTTCCCTCAAGGTCACATCACACAGAACCAGGACTGGAAGCCAAATCTCTAACACAACCCAGTGTTCTTTCCACTGCATTTAAATGAAAATTCAAGTTTCCCACAGCATAAAACACTTAAGTATTTTTAAACCAATAAAGGACCATCACTTCCTTTCCCTATTCTAACTTTGCACTGAAATCAGAAAAGAAAAAGATGGGTAGGTAAGGAAACAAAACTATTTCATTAGTGATGTGTATTTGGAGAAAATCACAGGGATTAGAGAAAATTGTGACTCATATAAATGCCTCCTTAAAAAATTATTTTTTTCAATTTCTTACTAGTGATGAACATTTTTTAACTCAAAATAGCTTTGCTTTAGCAAGTCTGTATCTTTAACTTACAATCCTTTCAATGTAATTCTCTGTCTTCAATTTCTTTTGTTAGCTCAATGGAAGTCTCACTTGTGCTGATCTTGATTTATGCAGAGCTGCACCACAATGGGGGTCTCCATGGGCCTGCAATGATCGAGCTTGACCATCAGAAAGACCCTCCTCACAGCTGGGGAGCCACTATGCATGTAACTCCTAATAGGCATTGTTCTCCAGGGACTGGGAAGGAAGCAGCATGTCTCTAGCACAAGCTCACCAGTACTCAGATTCTTCAGAGCAAAATAATACTCATTTAAAGAATACATTTATCAGCAGCATGGAGGCAGTACCTGACAGCCTGAGTTCAAACCTCAGCTCCACCACTTACTAATCCCAGGACCTTGAGCAAGATACTTACCTTTTCTATACCTTAGTTTTCTCATTGGGTTGTAAAAGTAAACATCTCACTCATATGAAACTCATATAAAAAATGAACGAGATAATATAACTCTGAAGCTAGCATGTAGGAAATGCTCATTTAAAGCTAGCTGTTTCTACTATCAATAAAAAGAGTCAAACTCTGTAAAATATTTTGAAGGGATTTATCCTGAGTCAAATATAAGTGACCACAGTCCATGACACAGCCCCAGGACATCCTGAGAACATGTGCCCAAGGTAGTCAAGATATGGCTTAGATTTATAAATCTTAGGGAGACATAAGACATCAGTCAATAAATGTAAGATGTTCATTGCTTCGGTCTGGAAAGGCAGGACAGCTGGAAGTGGGGGCTTCCAAGTCACAGGCAGATTCAAAGATTTTCTGATTAGCAATTGGTTGAAATACTTAAATTATTATCTACTAACTCAGAATCAATAGAAAGTGATGTCTGAAATTAAAAGAAGGGTTTGCGGAGACCAGTAGTTCCCATTAAGCAGAGGAAGTCTCCAGGTAGCAGGCTTCAGAGAGAACAGATTGAAAATGTTTCTTCTCAAAGTTGATTCTCTCCTGGATTAAGAAAAAGGAAAGAAAAGGAAGGGGATTCTCTTCAGATTGTAGATTTTCCCCAGAAGAGTCAGCTTTGCAGGAGTATTTCAAGATAGGGCAAAGAAAACATATTTGGGGTTAAAATATTCTTATTTCCTTCTTTATCTATCATGTAATGTTATGCCAGAGTCAGACTGGAAAGTAATCCACCTTATGTAGGGGTAAATAAAACCCTTCTGATGAGACTTTATGGTTTGTAGGGCGTGACTCCCCAGGCCCCTTCAATAAGAATTTGGGCAAGAGAAGAAAAAGGTCAGTTTAGTCCTCACTACTATGATGAACTGCAATTTTACATGAGCCGTACGTAGTCTTAAACCCCTACACAGGGTTTACTATACACCAATTCAACTACCTTTTACGAAGCTTGGTGCTCTCACCAACATAACTTCATTTAACTTTTTCCACACCTGGTTATAAAGACTTATTTATCTTCACTTTACAGCTGAGGACACTAAAGCCCAGAAAGGAATAGTGATTCGCCCAAGGGTGTGCAACAAGCCCCACGTTGCCTGATTCTGAGTGAGAACTCACTCCACGAGAAATATAACACCAGAGTGTCAACAACATGATCACCTTTCACAAGCCGGGAAGCCAATGCAGAGGGGCTTGGTGACCTGCCAGTAAGCTTCAGAGAATCCAGGTCAGAGGCTGAATTAGATCTGTCTTTGCAACCAAGAGCAGTTCTCCCATAGGACCCTGAAGGACCACCACTAAAGCTTTGTAAGAAAGCTTCCTATTCTTTATTCTGACGTTGCCTTTTCTACCAGCGATGACATAGAAGCTCAATCCTGGCTTATTTTAATGCTTTGGATTTTATTAATGCCTTCTCCCTATAAAGGGTTGTGGAAAAAGTTCATCATGTGCTTTGGAAAGGCTCCCTGGGCACCCAAAATAGATGCCTTAATGGTTAGATGTCACCAACAAAGCCCACTGTCTCCTAATAAAAGAAAGCAAAAAGTATGAGGTTTCTGTAAAATGTTCAATAAATAAATGAAATGTTTTGAGAAGAGCATTGGTAAACAGATATGTTTCTAGAGGAACTCATCAAACTGAGCCAAAGGAGAAAGTTTTGCTTGGAATTAAAAAGAAAGAAAAAGAACTGAGAAACCAGAAGAGGAACAGGAAAGCTGCCTCAAATGTTTGAAGAGCTATCAAGTAAAAAAAGGAACAAGGTATGTTCCAAGTGTCTCCAAAGGACAGAAGAGTAATGATCAGTACTACCAATGTTGGAACAGGCTGGGCAAAGGAGTCTAGGGGTTAAGGACGTAAGACTGGAGCTTCGTGGCTTAAATCCTTTTCCTGCAACATAGAAAGCTTCCATTTTTCCATCTGTAAAATGGGAATGACAATAACTACCTACCTCATAAGGCTGTTGTGCACATTAAATAGGATAATGAATCTCAAGGGTTTGCCACTATGCCTGGTGCATAGTAAGTCCTCCATATAATGTCATCTGTTATCCTTGCTGTTGGGAGAAATTGAGTTCTTTGCCCTTCACTGTATTCATGCAATAATTTATGATCAATGAGCTGCAAAGCTGTGTTTGGAGAAAGATTCATGCATTAGGCAAAGGGTCAGATTAAGTGACCTCTAAGCTTCCTTCCACACTTGGGTTTCAAAATTCTTTGTTTCATTGAAACTGTGGTTAATGTGAAGTCCTCTATTGGACTACCCTTCTGGGCTCCAGCTTTGGGGTTTTATTTTTCCACTTTTGTACTTGCAAATCCTTGCTGAGGAGCAAAATCTGGAGAGTGAGTCTTCTTTTGCTTGGTGACTGCATTCCTGGAATTCCCAAGATTCCAGTCCCTTTTCCTCCTCACATTGTAAACATTAGGTTCTTGTGGGGAGGACAAAAAGGTCACTTTCCAAACAGCATTTGCTCCCAGACTCTCGTCTGAATAATTCAACTCAACTTCGTGAAAGCACCAGACTTTGGGCTGATCTCAAGCCTGTTTGACAGGAACGGTGCTGATTTAGGCTAACAAGAGATCATTGTTTGAGCTGGAGAATGGCCTCCTCACTTCTTGGTGAGCAGAACCAGGTACAGAACATAAAATGAGTTCAACGGACTCCTTGCAGTTGAACCAGTAGCAGCCAAGTGCCTTCCCAAATTCCCTTCTTAACAGGACCAAGCTCTTGAGGAGGAGGAGGCATTTATTGGGGGTTGCTACAAATTCGACTTTACTGCCACTGCCTTTATAACCACAATATAAAGTAACTCCCACAACACAGTGAAGATAAGCTCTTTAAAGAAAATATAAAAGCATTAGCTTGGCAATTCACCCAAACCTCATCATGCACCATAGACATTTTTGAAGTTTAACAAAGAAAAGCACATCATTAAAGAATACTGCTCTATCACCATTCTTATGCAAATCTTTCCAGATAGTTGGGTGGAAAATTCCATCTAACACACAGCAAGAAATAAATGTTGCAGGGTGGAAATTTCAGCTATACTGAGTGCATCTATCACTTGTATAATCCAAACTACTGTATGTGCGCTGACTACACAATTAGTATTGATCCATTCACCATGTAAACATCAAGTACTTTCTATTATTACTTGAAATAGCATGCTATCACAATTTCTATTTCCTCCTTCTATCTTAAATAGAAGTATTGCACATTAGCTCTTTCCTTCATGTACTTTTTTGCACAGCTATCTAACTACAGTGTTCACTGTGGTGCTCAGTTTCCTGCAGACATCTGCAGTATTAGCATTAAAGCACTTTATTTTCAAGTCATCTCTGATGGAAGACAATACAACTTTCATTTACCCAGAAACCTGTTACCAGGGCTTCTCTTAGAAACAGGTACATTCTCTCTCAGTCTCTCTCTTTCTCTCTCACTCACACACACACACACATACACTCCCCCCCAAGACACACACATACACACACACACAGATCATCCTTTGTTTGCCACTCATCTCCATCCTGAGACCACCATCATCAGTATGTCTCTTTAGCTCCAACCCTCAGTAGGTCAGGAGCACCAGGTCTCTGGAGCTCCAAGGCAGTAGAAAAACATATTTGCCAAGGCTGAGAATGGCATTTAATTTCAAGATGACTTGCTATAGAAGCTCAAGGCTTGACTCTGGGCTGCACTGTTCAAATGTCTGGATGCATGAAGAAAAATTACTTTGGAGAATAAGTTCTGCTGTTTGCAAGCATATAAAATCTTAGTAAGAGGTGAGCCTTCTCTGCATTTCCCCTTTCTGCATTCCACGGCATAACAGCATGAGGAAATTTGAACTCGGTTCCAGACCCTGGAGGGTCAATTTTAGCTCAAATAGCTTGGAGCTACCTATCGTATAATTCATGTCTTCTGGAGCTGGTACTGTTCCCTGGCACCACGTGCATCCTGACCCAGTGCATAGTCTTCTTGTTACTCTTGCCATGCTCTGAGCAGTATGCACTGCATGTAACTTAACTAGATTTCCAGTGTCTTCAGAGCCCAGCAGTGGCTTTAGTCAGAACACACAATTTTATCTCTATCCATGGAAATCTGTACCGTGCAACCTTCACCTAACACAGACTCAACTTTCACGAAGGTATGTAATACCCCACTAGCACAATCCAAGTTGCTCTCCACCACTGTTTTCTTTAGACAACATGTGGAACCTGCAACTTGCCATCTGAAAATATATATATATATACATATATATATATATATATATGGCTTTGTTTAATGGAGAGAAAATATCTAGAACCAGTTGAGCACTGTTATGTCCAAACTCCTTTCAACCAATCTAAAACAAAATCATAACAACTAATTAATTTATTAAAACTCGTTAGTAGATGGTTACCATCCATTGTTGCCAAACTAGACAGATGCAAATTCCAACAGATGAAATTCTAAAATTAGATAGTGTGTATTAAATATTCAGAGAAGAGTGAGGAGATTATAAAGGAACTGTACATCTAGTTCTGCCTCTAATAAGTCTCTGATTTTTTTTTCTTAACACCAACTATTCAGTAATTGTGTTCACAGCAACAAAGTTCTATTCCCCTCCCTACTCAGTGCTCCTTCCAGAAGTGGAACAAGATTTAAGATATGGACATGCACCCTCTCTTTCTTATTTACAATCATTTGAAGTGAACCGTAAAATTTCCAAAGACTAAATCAGGTTGCTTCAACAATAATTGTATTAATGTTTTGGAAAACATAAGATTAATTAAAATAACACCAGTATCCTAGCAACTCTCTTGATTGCCTATGCTTTCCCCCTAACAATACCTTCTCTGATTATGACCAGGTAACCAACACTCAAGGAAAGATGACCCTCTCCCCAGCTCAGTGTAAAATCTTGAACAGAGAGTAAACTGATTGAACTAATCTCACTTATTTGGGAGTGATCAGTTTAGGAGTGAAGATGTTTCAGTTCCAACAAATGAGACATGAGGAAATCAATTTCTGGGTTGGGGACAGGAGGTTCTTCACTCTTGGAAAGATATTTGGCAGAGAGTTCACCAGCAGTGAAAACACCATACAATGTTGCATGTGCACATGCCCCCAAACCACAGCCACCTTATTGTGCAAGATACAAAAAACCTTGGTCTTCGTTAAGCTGTTGAATGAAACAGCATTGTGGGCTTCTTGTTTAAAAACAAAAATCGTTATTATCTTCATGTTTGGAGTTCCCAGTACCGCAGTCAAAAGCACCACAACTGCTATAGGGAATTATTGGTGATTATGTTCAGAAATGACCCTCCACTGGCTTCCTTTCTTGCTGTACCTTTGCCCCAGATGAACTTCTTGGTTGAAATAGGAACATTCACATATTTGAGCAGACGTGAGTTACCGTTGCTCTAAAAATAAGAGACTGATAAATCTTACTACTTAGTACTTTCACCAAAAAAAGAATGATTTCATGATGGTCTATTAACCAAAATCTGCTCTATGAATACCTATGAGCATTCAACTAGTATGGCTTTGTTTAATGGAGAGAAAATATCTAGAACGAATTGAGCACTGTTATGTCCAAATGAAGTTGGAATGAATGAAGCTTGAAGACAGGTCTCATATTAGGAGAGGAGAGAGAGATTATAGTATAAAAGCAGTACATTCTTTGAAGTCCCCAGAGCTTCACAGTTTTAGAAAATAAAGACCTCACTCTAGTCCAAGATTGCTAAGACAAAAACCCTTGCTTTCTCCAGAAGGAATAATACAGAAGCCTAATTGCAGGTCTTCAAATGGAAGAAGGGTGGGAACCTCTACCCATCCTCTTTAGTCCACACCCACTGATGGCCCCTGAGTCATTTCCACTGAATCACTAGAACTCCCTGGAGTAGTTGTTAAAATGATGATCTAAACCAAGGATGAGGGGCCATCCAGTGTTATATGTAATACAACCTTTTAAGTTAGAAAAAAGACATGCAGTCCTAACATTTTAACAGACAGAAAAACAAAAAGCTTTCATTTGTAGGAAAATGTTCAAATAAATGGTGAAGTACCCTATCAACACAATGAAAATGACAAAAATAAGGAAGTCCCCTGAAAACACAAGGAAAATGACAACCACAAAGTTGAAAGATTCTTCCTTGCCTTTACATCAGGATTCTGCTGTAGTTACTTAAGAATTTTGGATAAAAAGAAAAAACTACCCCAAACATAGGTTCAGATATCTGCAGGAAGACATTAGAGAAATGTGGTCTGCACAGGACCACACTGTGTTCTCCATCAAAAAAGTGAGGTTCTACCACAAACAATATTAAAAGACTAAAGGCAGCTTGGAAAAAATTATTTGCAACACATAACAGACAAAGCTTGAGTATCCATACTATATGGAATTTACAGTTCAACTTAATTTTTTTTAAAGGCCACTCAATATAAAAACATAGAGAAAGAGTGTAGACAGCACACAAGAAATACAAATGACCAATAAACATATGAAAAGATTCTCAGCTTCACTCCTAATGAGGTAAATGCAAAATAAAACAACGAAATGTCATTCTTTGCCCATTATGCTTGCAAAAAATTAAGACTGATAATATCCAGGGCTGCAAATAAAGCAGAGAAATGGGCGCTCTCACACATTTGACGGGAGTGTGAATTGGAACACAGCTTTGGAGGACAATTTGGCAATGTCTATCAAACTTAAAATGCAATTCCATTTTAGGAGTCTGTGCTACAGATATATTTGTACATGCCTGCAGAGATATAGCTACAGGGATATTCACTACAACATTGTTTGTAATTGCAAACACAGGAAACAATGTAAATGTCCATCAACAAGGACCAGATTAAATATATTCTGGTATATACCTAAAACAGAATAATCAAACATTAAAAACAATGAGGTAGATGTTTATGCTAGTATAGAAGCATCTCAAATGTAAAAAAAAGAATTAAGACAGCACATCTTCCCCCCAAAAAACCGAAGGAAGAGTATACACACACACACACACACACACACACACACACACACACACATATATCATCTTTTTTTATATACCTAGTACAATGCCAGGAACATAGTAGATAGCCAGTAAGTATCTATTAAAAGTATAAATGACTTGTAAATATTTGCTGGAGAAATGAATGATAAATGAAAGATGAATGAATGTCCATGTAAACATATGAAAACATTTTGAAAGGATACACAAGTGATGTAGTTTGAATGTAAGTCCCCACCAAATCTCATGTTGAATTAGTATTGGAGGTGGGGCCTGGCAGGAGGTGTCTGGATCATGGAGGGGTATCCCTCATGAATGACTTGGGCCTTCCCCTTGGTGACAAGTGAGCTCTCACTCTGAGTTCACATAAGATATGATCATTTAAAAATGTGCTGCACCCTTCCTCCACTCTTTCTCACTGGCTTCTGCTCTGGCCATGTGATGTGCCTGCTCTCCCTTTGCCTTCTGCCATGATTGTAAGCTTCCTGAGGTCTCCCCAGAAGCCAAGCAGATGCCAGTACCATGCTTGCTGTAAAGTCTGCAGAACTGTCAACCAATTAAATCTCTTTTCTTTTTAAATTACCCAGTCTTGGGTATTTCTCTCTAGCAATGGAAGAATGGCCTAACACAACAAGTTTACCTTAGTGTCATGGGAGAGAGAATCACTTTTCATTGAATACCTTTTTAGAGATTTTAAAACATTTTACAGGTGCACATGCTATTTTTATAATAACAGAAATGGAAAAGTTAAGAATCCATCTCCATGTTTTAAAAAATGTTAATATATTAAGCAATATTGAAAGACAAAGGAAAAACAGAAAATATTTGTGACATATACAGCAAAGTTAACTCCAGAAAACATAAAGAGTTCTTACCAATCAATTAGAGATAAACAGCCAGAAAAAAATATATAACCACATGACATGTGGCAGACATTGTTACCATCTACCAGTTGTCTATTATTTCTTACAAACAGAACCATGTTTGAGAGCGGGGCTAGCAACGTGTTTGTCATCAAAATGAAAAGTATAAATGACCAAAAAGCATATGAAAAAATATTCAGCTTCACATAATCAGGGAAATATAAATTAAAACAAAGTAACATACTTGATTTTTGCTCACAACATAGGCCAAAAAGAGGGAAAAGACTTCTATGTTCCAGTGTTGACAAAGATATGAAGAAAGCTATTGATCAAAGTCGATGGTAGTACAAGTTAATATCATAATTTGGTCAGTAATTTGACAATATCTATCAAAGATTACCCAAAGATATATGTATAATAATGTTCACTAGAGCCTTGTTCATTAGCAACAATCTGGAAACAGTGTTGTTTATCCATCACTAGGTCTGCAAACAAGGATAAAAGTCAAGCTTTCTACCCCATGGAGCCTGTGTTCCAAGCAGTTGGAAGAGACAGACAAGAAAAAAAGAAACAAACGAGTTCAGTTCTGATAATGTAAATATTATAAAGGAAATAATAAACAGAAAATAGAAGAAGGTGGCTGGGGGAGGAGAGAGTGGAGAGTGAAAGGGAGATGATTTTACTTGGAGCCATGAGAGGAGGCCTCCCTGGAGGGTGACATTGAGCTAAGGTCAGAATGGACTTCGGGGACTCTGGGGGAAGGGTAGGAGGGGAATGAGGGATAAAAGACTACACATTGGGTACAGTGTACACTGCTCAGGTGATGGGTGCCCCAAAATCTCAGAAATCACCACTAAAGAGCTATTTTTTTTTTTTTGAGACGCAATTTTGCTCTTGTTGCTCAGACTGGAGTGCAATGGCACAATCTTGGCTCACCACAACCTCCAGCTCCCAGGTTCAAGTAATTCTCCTGCCTCAGCCTCCTGAGTAGCTGGAATTACAGGCATGTGCCACCAAGCCCAGCTAATTTTGTATTTTTAGTAGAGATGGGGTTTATCCATGTTAGTCAGGCTATTCCCACACTCCCGACCTCAGGTGATCCGCCCGCCTCAGCCTCCCAAAGTGCTGGGATTATAGGCATAAGCCAACACGCTCGGCCCAAAAACTTACTCATGTAACCAAAAACCACCTCTTCCCCAAAACTATTGAAATAAAATTAAAAAATAAAAAATTAATAAAAATATAAAGAAAACAGAAAGAATCAGCCCAGCAAATTCAAGGCCTCCAGATACAATAGGAAGGAGAAAAGGAAATAATGTCCAATGTAGATGAGGATAATGAATAAGAGAAGAAAGGAACAAGATGAGATTGGAGAGGAAGACAATGACCCAATCATTTAGGATGTATGTGAAGGGATCGGGTTTTATTCCCAAGGGTGATGGGAGGACACTGGGGTATTAAGCAAGCAGGGACATGAATGCATTCATGATGTTTAAAAGATCACTCCAGCTGCTAGGTGGAGAATGATTGTAGAAGATAACAATGGGAGGATGAAGTGCAATCGGGAGGTCCTGGCAAGGTATGCTGATGGCTTAGATCAGGCTGGACACAGTGGAGAGTGTAAGCAGTGTCCAGATACTGGGCAGATTTTGGAGGTAGAGCCTACAGTATGTGCTAGGAGATTGGACATGTGGTCAGATGGCAAATAACAATTTAAGAATGTCTCCAAGCCTTAGTACTGAACCTATGTTAGATGGTGGTGCCGTGACTAAGATGAGAAAGCCCAGAGAAGAAAGCAGTTTAGTAAAGAGAATCCAGAGCACCATTCTGGACTTGTTAAGCTTGAATGTTTTAGGAGACAATCAACTGAATATAAAATTGGTAATTAACATATAGATTGGATTAGGCGGGCATGGTGGCTCACACCTGTAGTCCCAGCTACTTGAGAGACTGAGGCAGAAGGATCACTTGAAGCCAGAAATTCAAGGCTGCCATGAGCTATGATTGCAACACTACACTCCAGGATGGGTGACACAGTAAGACTCATCTCTTAATAAATACAAATGTTAAAATAAAACATATATATGTGGATTTGCAAATGCATGGAGAGAAATCTGGGAGGTTACCTACCTATCCTATAAAGGGATTTTCTCCAGGAAGTGGAAACGGAGGTAGAGGGAAGGGACATGGAGATAGGAGCTGCTTCTACATTTTACCTTAAATACAATAATAAAGTTTGAAAATTTTTTACAACAAATACATATTACTTTTGAAATTTAAATAAATGAATATATATAAAAGAAGAGTAACTAGGTGATTTTCAAATTTTCCCACAGAGCTTTTTCTTCATTCAAAGTCTTATTCTGAATGCTCTTCCCACTCTCATCATTCAGGCCTCAGCTCAACTATGACCTCAGAGAGCCCATCCTTAACCTCCCAGTCTAAAGGAGCTCCATCTCTTCCTCCCCACACCTAACTTTGTTGCATACCCTATTTCATTGAGTTCCCACCACTTACCACCTAAAATTAATGTCTATTTGTTTGTTTACTTGTCTCCCCTAATAGAGTAAAATTACCAAGAAAGCAGGGACCTTATATGCCATGTTCCTCAACTAGTACTAGAATCTAGAACCATGGATTGCAAATAGTAGGCACTCAATAAATAGGCTTTTGATTTAAAATAAACTCCAATTTGTCCTCAAGATAAAAAGCTGAGTGGCTTCAGTTGAATTGAGGGAGGAATCTAGAGTCTCACCTAATGCCTCTCTCTCCACTTCCTTCACACCACCACTGCCTGCTCTGGGGCACATCAGGGGTCCTCTAGTGCCCTGCAGGAAGCAGTGTAAAAACCACAGGATTGCCTGATGGCTCAGGTCTTTCCCAGCTCTACAATGGTTTAATCTGGGCCCCTTCTCTGGAGCCTCACCTCTCTCAGACTTCCTCCAACCAAACCAGTGCAGCTCTGGTCCAAACTCAGTTTCAAGTACCATCATCTCTTTCCAGTTGCCCTCTACCACCTCGACTGCCCTTACTTAGGCTCCCCACCTCCAAGATGCCCCAGGCACTGCCCACCACCCCTTCAAGGCTCCGAACCATGGAGTCACCAACAAGTGTCCACCCTGGCTCAGCCCTATGCGAGGCACCAAAGATCCAGAGATAAGCCGTCCAGGGGCCTGTCTGCTCACAGCCACTCATGGGGACTAAAACAGGCAGAGTGGACTAAGGGAGCTCTCTGGCATTCTGGTGGCTCTCAGGGGCATGTGGTCAAATCCGACTGAGTTCTTGGTTTTCTTTTCAAGCCTTCCTGACTATCCTGAGGTCACACAGTCACAATTAATAAAAATTGCCTGTCTTTGTATACTTGGTTGCTGTCTTTATGAGATATAGATGATAGCATTGCCCACCTTCCAAGAAAGGGAACTCCCATCTGTCTCTCTTACTTGGCCTCAGTGCCACTTCAAGCAAGGGTCAGCAAGTATCCCTGGGCACTGTCTTCTGCCCTTTCTGTGGCCCAGATGGAACAGTCCTCATCCTCAGACCACACTCCTCCCCAGCCTCAGTGCAGGAATAGGGCTTGCCTATGTGCCTGCTGCCTGCCTTGGTCTGGGCCACCATCTCTCTGCAAGAGCCTTGCACAAAGCCAGGAACACGACAGATGTTCAGCAGCCCTATGTAAATGTAAGCCCTGACACTTTCAGGACCTTAGGCAGGTCAGAATTACCTTCCTTAGGCCCAGTATTGCCCCCTGGCTACTGGCTTTGCCTCTCTTCTCTATGGCAAGAGGGTGAAATCTCAGGTAAACAGAGCCTTAGGGGTAAAGTCCCAAGAGGCTAGAGCAGTGGAGAAGGTGCTGGACTTACTAACCACAGGGATTCTCAGGAAGGAGAGGGAGGCAGGAACACACTGACCCTTTCCCCAGAGCCCAGCACACGGTGCTCAGGGGCCACCTGCTGGCAATCAGCGGCATGTGTGACTCTGGGGGTGGGGCTGCTTAGGCCCAAGGCTTCTACAGGGACACACACAGAGCACATGGATACATGATGTGCACGCATGCACACATACCCACTTTCCACATATGGAAGAATGCATTCACATACACGCACATACAGACCTGAGCCCAAGTGTGCAAGCACATGGACATAACACCATTACATATGCATTCATAAGCATGCACTTGCAGACAGCCCTGGGTACACAGGTACATGCACGCAAATGCATATATATGTGTGCCTGACCCCTGGCTGAGACCTACTCCCCTATGATCGCTTTACAAATCCCTTCCTCCCATATATCACCTAGGGAAAGACAGAAGCCACATGGCCTCTGCCCCCTACCCTCCTCTTCTGAGGAGACAGGTATTGCTCAGTCCGTGACTCAGCTACCAAGAGGACCCCCTCATGGGGTCTTAGCTCCACCTAAGCAGAAGACTAACCTATCTGCACAGTTTCTCCTCATCTGTGGCCTATGGTTTGGAAAAGTGCATGGTGGCAGAGGTGGGCTTTGGCAGCATGAAGACACAGACCTGAGGACCTTGGTTGACAGTAATTTCTATATAAGGAATGGCTGCCCACTAAGTGCCACAAGGTAGGCAATAGCATCAAAAGTATGGAATCTAGAAAGATGGGAGGTGATTCCCTTAAACCCTCTGGGAAGCTGAAGCTGTAGGCTGACACCTCCAAGACAGTGTTCAAGGGCTGAGAGAGCCTCAGAAACCCAGGTTCAAGGATGAGGAAGGAAACTAATATTTATTGAGTGCCTACTCTGTGCAGGCATTATTCTTGGATTTTCTCACTCCGTCCTTACTTCCCTAAAAGGTAAGGAGTATTATTAGTCTTCATAACCCCCCATAACATCTATCACCAAGTCTCATTGTTTTCTTTCTTAATAACCCTCAGATTTTTCCACTGGTGCACCACCAAGTCTGAACCTCCACTAGCTCTTGCCTGGGCACTGGCACAGCCTCCTACCTGGATGCACTCCTTGTCCCATCCAATCTACTCTTCATAATTCAAACAGACTGGTTTTAACAACATGAAACTAAGAGTCCTTTAATGGCATCAATGACTTCTTGTTCTAAGGACCAAGATCAAAATCCTAATCTTTGCTTTGCACATCCTCACTTACCTCTCTAGGCTCATTGGTACCACTTACCCCTCATGTGCAGATTCTCTGTGGCCACCTGACTGGAGACTGCCCGAGACTGCCTAAGACTAAGAGTTCCCAGGGGGAGGGGCAGCCATGATCACTGTGGCTGCTTACTGCCTAAGATGACAGCTCCCTAGGAGAGGAGTGGCAGCCATCACTGCCGCTCCAGTCTGCCATTTTTCCCTGCTGGTGCCAAGGAAACTGGATAGTTTGGACCCAGGAGGAATTCCCCACAGTGCAGCACAGCGGCTGTGGCAGATTATAGCCAGACTGCCTCTCTAGACCAGACCCGGACCCATTCCTCCTCACCAGGTGGGGCCTCCCTGTGGGAATTTCAGCAACTCCAGCCAGGGGTTTATGGACAGAATTCTGATCTCCCCAGAATGGAGCCTCTGGAGGGAGGAGAGGCTGCAGTCTCTATGGATCAGCAGACTTAAGTCTTTCCCCCTGCTGGCTCTGAGGAATCGGGCAGTCTGGACAAGTGGGATTCCCCCCAGTGCAGCACACCACCTCCACCAAGGGGCAGCCAGAGTGCTTCATTACGCAGGTCCCTGATCCTGTGCCTCCTGATTGAGACCCCACAACAGAGGTCACCAGATAGCTTATACAGAAGCATTCCTACTGACATTGGGTTGGTGCCCTCTGGGACAGAGCTCCCAGAGGAAGAAACAGCCAGCCATCTTTGCTGTTCTGCAGCCTCCACTGATGACACCTCAAGGGACAGGAGGGACTTAAGTAAATAGGGTCTGGAGTGGACCCCCAGCAAACCACAGCAGCCCTATGGAAGAGAGGCCTTACTGTTAAAAGAAAAACAAATGGAGAGCAACAACAACAACATTAACAAAAAAGTCTCCACAAAAACCCCATCCAAAGGTAGCAGACTCAAAGATCAAAGGTAGATAAACTCATAAGGATAAAAAAGAATCAACAAAAAAATTCTGAAAACTCAGAAGTCAGAGTGCTTCTTCCCTTCCAAATGATGATAACACCTCTCCAGCAACTGCACAGAACTGGGCTGAGGCTGAGATAAATGAACTGACAGAAGTATGCTTCAGAAGGTGGGTAGTAATAAGCTAAAGGAGCATGTTCTAACCCAATGCAAAGAAGCTAAGAACCATCATAAAACAGTACAGGAGCTGTTAACCAGAATAATCAGTTTAGAGAAGAATATAAATGACCTGATGGAGCTGAAAACCACAACATGAGAACTTCACAATGCAACCACAAGTATCAATAGCTGAATAGACCAAATGGAGGAAAGAATTTCAGAGCTTGAAGACTATCTTGCTGAAATAAGACAGGCAGATAAAAATAGAGAAAAAAAGAATAAAAAGGAATGAAAAAAAAAACCCCAAGAACTATGGGATTATGTAAAAAGACCAAACCTATGACTGACTGGGGTACCTGAAAGAGACCGGGAAAACAGAACCAAGTTGGAAAACATACTTCAGGATATCCAGAACTTCCCCAACTTAGCAAGACAGACCAACATTCAAATTCAGGAAATCCAGAGAACCCCAGTAAAATACTCCATGAGAACATGAACCCCAAGACACAAAATCATCAGATTCTCAAAGGTTGAAATGAAGGAAAAAATGTTAAGGGCAGTCAGAGAGAAAGGCCAGGTCACCTACAAAGGGAAACCCGTCAGACTAACAGCAGGCCTCTTAGCAGAAAACCTACATGCCAGAAGAGATTGGGGGCTAACATTCAACATCCTTAAAGAAAAGAATTTCCAACCTAGAATTTTGTATCTGGCCAAACTAAGCTTCATAAGTAAAGAAGAAATAAGATCCTTTTCAGAAAAGCAAATGCTGAGGGAATTCATCACCACCAGGCCTGCCTTGCAAGAGCTCCTGAAGGAAGCACTAAATATGGAAAGGAAAAACCATTACCAGCCATTACAAAAACACACTAAAGTACAAAGACCAATGACACCATGAAGCAACTACATCAACAAGTCTGAAAAATAACCAGCTGGCATTATGATGACAAGATCAAATTCACACACAACAATAATAATCTTAAATGTAAATGGACTAAATGCCCCAATTAAAAGATGCAGAATGGCAAGCTGGATAAAGAGCCAAGACCCATTAGTATGCTGTATTTAAGAGACCTACTTCACGTGCAAAGACACACATAGGCTCACAATAAAGGGATGGAGGAAAATTTACCAAGCAAATGGAAAGCAGAAAAAAGCAGAAGTTGCAATCCTTAGTTTTGGACAAAATAGACTTTAAAACTAACAAAGATCTAGAAAGACAAAGGGTATTACATATTGGTAAAGAGTTAAATTCAACAAGAAGAGCTAACAATCCTAAATGTATATGCACCCAATACAGGAGCACCCAGATTCATAAAACAAGTTATCTGAGTCCTACAAAGTGACTTAGACCCTCACAAAATAATAGTGAGAGACTTCAACACCCCACTGTCAATATTAGACAGATCACTGACACAGAAAATTAACAAAGATATTCAGGACTTGAACTCAGCTCTGGATAAAGCAGACCTGATAGATATCCACAGAACTCTCCCCCAAAAAACAACAGAATATACATTCTTCTCAGCTCTACATGACAGTTAGTCTAAAATCGATCACATAATTGAAAGTAAAACACTCCTCAGCAAATGCAAAGCAACTGAAATCATAACAGTCTCTCAGACCACAGTACAATTAAATTAGAAATCAAGATTAAGAATCTCACTCAAAACTGCACAACTACATGGAAATTGAACAATCTGCTCCTGAATGACTCCTGGGTAAATAATGAAATTGAGGCAGAAATCAAAAAGCTCCTTGAAACCAATGAGAACAAAGACAATGTACCAGAATCTCTGGGATGCAGCTAAAGCAATGATAAGAGAGAAATTTATAGCACTAAATGTCCATATGAGAAAGCTAGAAATAAATCAGCACCCTAACATCACAACTAAAAGAAACAGAGAACCAAGAGCAAACAAACAAACCCCAAAGCCAGCAGAAGGCAAGAAATAACCAAGATCAGAGCAGAACTGAAGGAGATAGAGACACACATGCACACGTGCACACACACACACACATACAGACAGAAAACCTTCAAAACCATTCAGTGAATCCAGGAGCTGGATTTTTGAAAAAATTAATAAAATAGACCATTAGTTAGACTAATAAAAGAGAGAAGAAGACCACTAGTTAGACTAATAAAAGAGAAAAATCAAAAAGACACAATAAAAAGTGATAAAGGGGATATCACCACTGACCTCACAGAAACACATACAATCATCAGAGAATACTATAAATACCTATATGTTAATAAACTAGAAAATCTAGAAGAAATGGATAAATTCCTGGACATATACCCCACTAAGACTGAACCAAGAAGAAGTTGAATCCCTGAATAGACCAGTAACAAGCTCTGATTTGAGGCAGTAATCTATAGCCTACCAACCAAAAAAAAGCCCAGGACCAGACAGATTTAAAACTGAATTCTACCAGAGGTACAAAGAGGAGCTAGTACCATTTATTCTGAAACTGTTTCAAACAATTGAAAAGAAGGGACTCCTCACTAACTCATTTTATGAGGCCAGCATAATCCTGATACCAAAACCTGGCAAAGATACAACAAAGAAAGGAAACTTCAGGCCAATATTCTTGATGAACATTGATACAAAAATCCTCAATAAAATACTGGCAAACCAAATCCAGCAGCACATCAAAAAGCTTATCCACCACAATCAAGTCAACTTCATCCCCAGAATGCAAGGCTGGTTCAACATACACAAATCCATAAACGTAATCCATCACATAAACAGAACTAAAGACAGAACCCACATAATTCTCTCAAGAGAGGCAGAAAAGGCCTTTGATAAAATTCAATATCACTTCATGTTAAAACTCTCAATAAACTAGGTATTGATGAAACATACCTCAAAGTAATAGCCATTTATGACAAACCCACAGCCAACATCATACTGAATGGGCAAAAGCTAGAAGCATTCCCCTCGAAAACTGGCACAAGACAAGGATGCCCTCTCTCACCACTCCTATTCAACATAGTATTAGAAGTTCTGGCCAGGGCAATCAGGCAAGAAAAAGAAATAAAAGGTATTCAAATAGGAAGAGAGGAAGTCAAACTGTCTCTGTNCACCACAATCAAGTCAACTTCATCCCCAGAATGCAAGGCTGGTTCAACATACACAAATCCATAAACGTAATCCATCACATAAACAGAACTAAAGACAGAACCCACATAATTCTCTCAAGAGAGGCAGAAAAGGCCTTTGATAAAATTCAATATCACTTCATGTTAAAACTCTCAATAAACTAGGTATTGATGAAACATACCTCAAAGTAATAGCCATTTATGACAAACCCACAGCCAACATCATACTGAATGGGCAAAAGCTAGAAGCATTCCCCTCGAAAACCGGCACAAGACAAGGATGCCCTCTCTCACCACTCCTATTCAACATAGTATTAGAAGTTCTGGCCAGGGCAATCAGGCAAGAAAAAGAAATAAAAGGTATTCAAATAGGAAGAGAGGAAGTCAAACTGTCTCTGTTTACAGATGACATGATCTTATATCCAGAAAACCCCATTGTCTCAGCCCAAAAGCTTCTTGAGCTGATAAGCAACTTCAGCAAAGTCTCAGGAAACAAAATCAATGTGTGAAAATCACCAACAATACACCAACCTATACACCAACAATACACAAGCAGACAGCCAAATCATGAATGACTTCTCATTCACAATTGCTACAAAGAGAATAAAATACCCAGGAACACAGCTAACAAGGGAAGTGAAGGACCTCTTCACTTCACAACAAGGAAAGTGAAGGACCTTCTTCTTGGTTCAGTCTTATGGGGGTATATGTCCAGGAATTTATCCATTTCTTCTAGATGTTCTAGTTTATTTGCATATAGGTATTTGTAGTATTCTCTGATGACTGTATGTGTTTCTGTGAGGTCAGTGGTGATACCCTCTTTATCACTTTTTATTGTGTCTTGAAACCATTGTTCAAGGAAATCAGAGAGAACACAATTGGAAAAACATTTCATGCTCATGAATAGGAAGAATCAATAACTTGAAAATGACCATACAACTCAAAGTAATTTATAGATTCAATGTTATTCCCATTAAACTGCCATTGACATTCTTCACAGAATTAGGGAAAAAACTACTTTAAAATTCATATGGAACCAATAAAAGAGCCCATATAGCTAAGACAATTCTAAGCAAAAGGAAAAAAGCTGGAGGCATCATGCTACCTGACATCAAACTATACTACAAGGCTACAGTAACCAAAACAGCATGGTACTGGTACAAAAATAGACACATAGACCAATGAAACAGAATAGAGTTCTCAGAAATAAGACTGCACATCTACAACCATCTGATCCTCAGCAAATTTGACAAAAACAAGCAATAGGGAAGGGATTCCCCATTTAATAAATGGTGCTAAAAGAACTGCATGGCCATATCCAGAAAATTGAAACTGGACCCCCTCCTTACGCCTTTACGCCTTATACAAAAATTAACTCAAGATGTATTAATGACTTAAATGTAAAACTCAAAACTATAAAAATCCTAGAAGAAAATCTAGGCAATACTATTTAGGACATAGGCACGGGCAAAGATTTCTTGAGGAAAACATCATAAGCAATTGCAACAAAAGCAAAAATTGACAAATGGGATCTAATTAAAGAGCTTGTGCACAGTAAAAGAAACTATCATCAGAGTGAACAGACAACCTATAGAATGGGAGATAATTTTTGCAATCTACCTATCTGACAAAGGTCTAATATTCATAATGTACAAGAAACTTAAACAAATTTACGAAAATAAAAACAACCCATCAAAATGTGAGCAAAGGACATGAACAGACACTTCTCAAAAGAAGATGTTTATGTGGCCAACAAACATATGAAAAAATGCTCAACATCACTGATCATCAGAGAAATGTAAATCAAAACCACACTGAGATACCATCTCACACCAGTCAGAATGGCGATTATTAAAAAGTGAAGGAACAACAGATGCTGCTGGGGCTGTGGAGAAATAGGAACACTTTTACCCTGTTGGTAAGAATGTAAACTAGTTCAACCATTGTGGAAGACACTGTGGCAATTCCTCAAATACCTAGAACCAGAAATACCATTTGACCCAGCAATCCCATTACTGGGTATATACCCAAAGGAATATAAATCATTCTATTATAAAGATACATGCCCATATATGTTCATTGCAGCACTATTCACAATAGCAAAGACATGTAATGAACAGAAATGCCCATCAGTGATAGACTGAATAAGGAAAATGTGGTACATATACACCATGGAATACTATGCATCCATAAAAGGAAAAAATCTTTTTTTTTTGAGACAGAGTAGTCTCGCTCTGTCACCCAGGCTGGAGTGCAGTGGTGCGATCTCAGCTCACTGCAAGCTCCACCTCCCTGGTGCAAGCAATTCCCCTGCCTCAGCCTCCCGAGTAGCTGGGATTATAGGTGCAAGCCACCATGCCTGGCTAATTTTTTTGTATTTTTAGTAGAGATGGGGTTTCACCGTGTTGGCCAGACTTGTCTCAAACTCCTAACCTCAGGCAATCTACCCGTCTCAGCTTCCCAAAGCACTGGGATTACAGGAGTGAAACACTGCACCCAGCCCAAAATCACATCCTTTGCAGGGACATGTTTGAAGCTGGATGCCATCATCCTCAGCAAACTAACACAGGAACAGAAAACCAAACATGGCAGTTCTCACTTATAAGTGGGAGCTGAACAATGAGAACACATGGACACAGGGAGGGGAACAACACACACTTGGGCCTGTTGGGAGGGCTCAGGGGTGGTGGGGGAGAGCATCAGAATAAATAGTTAATGGATGATGGGCTTAATACCTAGGTGACAGGTTGATAGGTGCAGCAAACCACCATGGCACATATTTACATATGTAACAAACCTGCACATCCTGAATGTGGATCCCAGAACTTAAAATAAAATATTTTAAAAAGAAAAAAAAAGGCAGATATACCATCTTGGAGAGGCAGAAGAAAACTTCCTAATCATAGGACCAGGGACATAAATGAAAAAGAAAAGACTGACCAAATAAAAACTGCTAACTTCTATACATCTGTTTAAATGTACACCACCCAAAGGACAAGTCGGGCCTTTGGAGCTCATGGGGCTTTTGGTTGGAAGACCTGAAGATAGACAAGCCTCCTTCCCAGGGACAACTACATGATTTGCAAGGCCCCTTATTCAAAGATTTTTAAGAATTTCTCTGTTGTCAAGAAAGTGACAACAGAGCATGAAGCCATGCTCAGGGACTTTCTAAGGGCAGAGCCCCATGCAGTGACACAGATTGCATCCCCTTGAAGGCAGCCCTACTCCTTCAATCCAGAAAAGTAAACAGGTCAGAACTGGAAATAATCCACAATACAAGTCACCTTTGGGAAACATCCATCCACTAAGCCCCTCACCAGTGCCCAGTCTTGCCCTCGCAAAGCTCAGAGCCTTTTGGTGGGAGAGCAGTCGGTGCACAGCTGAAAGATAACAGGGCATAGCTTTACTCCTCTGGAGGTGAGGTAGCGGGCTCCATTCCAGATCTAGGATTCCAGGGATGCATAAAGTACAAACTCACCCTGGGGAATCATCTCAGACAGTGTCCTCTGCAGAAGCCTTTGGGCAACACTTGCTTAGCATTTGTAGGGAGGGGTTTAGAGAAAATCTGGTTGAAGAGAGCTAGCTTGGGTGCCATACTCCTTCAGGTCTTCTGTGGCTGCAGGATGGGAGACTTGACAGGAAGAGAAGGAACAGTTTCCAAAGAAAAGAGGGAAGGTTATCTCTCTCCGGTTTTGTCTCCTTCCAGCACTGCCAAGGCACTATACAAAAACTGGATTTAAGAAATCTGAGCTGTGATCCTGATTCTCCAGCTACCTAGCTATATGTGCTGGGACTTAAATTCTCTGGTCCTCAATTTTTGTCATCTGTAAAATGGGAATCATGTTGACTCATTATGAGAATTAAATGAAATTAGGTAAGTTGAAAAGGTCTATAAATTGTAGACCTATACAAATTTTAGGTGGTACCATTTCATATAATCTGCATAAGACCTGCTAGCAGCTGGTTGATGATCCAGGTTAAGATATGGGAAAGTAAAAGAGGAAAAAACAAAGTAGAGAAAGGTGGAATAGAAGATCCACTCATCCCAGCCTAACATCCACTTTTCTTTCTTCATGACATGGTACAGTCTTTGAAAAGTAACTTTTCTCTGAAGACCCTTCCCCAGGAAGCCTAGACTGCTGCCACTAAATGTCACTTTTGCTTCCCTACACTACCAGAAGCTCTTAATCATCAGTCATGAGGCTTCTAGGCTAATACTCCAGGAAGACTGGGGTACGACTGTAGCTACCAACCACTCACCCCTATTTTTAAGTGTGAAGATAGTTGTTTCATGCCAGTAAACTACACTCCTGTACAAGAACATTGATAGATGCGAAATTGGCAACTCTGGATTTAAAGAGAGGCAAAATTGTTTCCTTTAAAATCACCCAAGACAACTCTGCCTGTCTGTGCCAAGTGGGGTGTGAAGTTGAGGGCCTCCACTGCTAGAGTCTGGAGCTGTAATGTTCTTTCCAAAGAAGGGCTGGGAAGGAGATCAAGGTACCCTTTGACTCCCCATATACAATAATTACCATAGCTGTTTATTGTCTACAACATCGAATCAGGCATTATGTTGGGGGCGTTTGCATTTAACGTTCACATAAGTTATCTAAGGTATGTCTAACTCCTATCTTGAGAATCTAAGAACATTTTTGTGTTTATTTTTTAAATTGCACACTTATATAGCCATTACCATGTGCCAGACATTGTTCTAAAAGCTTTGCAAATACTAACGTAAACTCATTAAATCCACAGAACCACCCTATGAAGTAGGTACTAGGATTATCACTCCTGGTTAACTGAAGAAAATAGCCTTGCTCAGTGTCACATAGAAAGGAATTGGTAGAACAAGTATTCAAACCTAGACACAGGCTGGCTCCAGAATCCACGCTCTTTCTGTTGTGTGTCCTCTCTGGAACCAAAAGGCAGGCTTGACTCCAAAGCCTGGCCCATTAATGTGTATGCTATTTGGATTTTAATTCCACAGGTACTTGCAAATGTCAAGGTACTACATTATTCTTTCAAGGAAGCAGCTAATGTGGATTAAGACTTTGTGCTTTGGATCACAAAAGATGTGTGTTCAAATCCTTCCTCTGCTATTTGTCATCTGGGGACCTTAGACAACTAACTTCAACTCTCTGTGCCTCAGTTTCTTTACATATAAAATGAATACTATAATAGCATCTACCTTTTAGAGTTGAGGTGAGGATTAAGTGAAACACAAATATAACTCTTGGCACACGGCCAGGCCCAGAGTAAGCATTTAATATAGGCTCATAGCTACTCTTCTTAACACCATCATCTTCATTTCATCAATGTACATTAAGAGCCCCTATAGCAGAGTAAGAAGAACATGGAATTTGGAGATAGGAAACCTTGGATTAAAATGTAGCCACGTAATTTGTTCACTGTGTGGACTTGACTAAGTCACTTAACTCCCTTTCCTCCTCTGTAGAATGGAGATAATAAGAGCTATCACTCCCAGCATTTGTCTAGATCATATGAACTCATGCTTGGGGAAAGGGCACAATTATCAAACAGTGTACATATGTTGGTCATCACTTGTGTTACATAAAATAGCCTATCTAGTGGGTTGATTTGTAGGACCCTAAAACACACATCCACATTCTAAGCTCCTTAGTGGGTAAATATGACCTTATTTGGAAAAAGGATCTTTGCAGATGTAACTAAAGATCTTGATATGAACTCATCGAGATTAGCTGGGTGGGCCCTAAATCCAATGAGAAGTGTTCTTATAAGTGACAGAAAAAGACACAGAGAGAGGAGAAGACCACGTGATGACAGAGGCACAACTCAAAGTGGTGCTGTCACAAGGCAAGGAATACCTGGAGCCACCAGAAGTGGGAAGAGGCAAGGAGGTGTTCTTGCTAGAGGCTTTGGATGGAGTGTGACCCTGTTGACATCTTGATTTTGGACTTCTAGCCTCTGGAACTCTGAAAGAATAAACATCTGCTGTTTTCAGCCACCAACTGTATAGTAATTTCTTATGGCAGCCCTAAGAAACGAATATACTGTCCCTGGGGAGAAAAAGGAATAGAAAAAGAAAACCCATTTGGAGCCTATGTTAGTGTATATTTGGGCTACCATAATAGAACACTAGCCTGCCTTGTACAGCAGTCACAGATTTTCTCATGTCCTGGAGGCTAGAAGTTCATGATCAAGGTACTGGCAAATTCACTGTCCAGCAAAGTCTGTCTTCCTGGTGAAGAGAAGGACAGCTGTCTTCTTTCTGTGTCCTGGCATGGCCTTTCCTCTCTTTGTGTGTGGAGAGAGTGTGCTGATGTGTCCTTTTTATAAGGACAACAGTCCTACTGTGTTAGAGCCCCAATCTTGTGACCTCATTTAACTTTACCTCCACAAAAGCCCTATCTCCAAATATAGTCACCTTGGGAGGCTGGGCTTCAACATGTGAATTTGGTGAGGGAGGAAACACAGTTCAATCTGTAACAGAGGCCAGGCAATGAATGTGTTAAAATCCAGAGCAAACAGATGCAGCTCCACTGTGGCAAGTGAAGGTGCTCTGGAGAATGAGCCAATTTTCTGGAATGGGGCCTCTGGGGTTTTCCACCTGATGGGCCAAGAACAAGCAGCAGCAAGGGAAACCTGGAGGAACACTTCCACACCCCCTGGCGCCTTATCAAGCAGGCCTCACATTCCATGTATGCCTGGCCATTGTTATTCCCCTTTATTTTATTACTAAAGTGGTTGGTCTCCCCATAGAGAAACAACCACAAAATTTGATTTTTGAAAAGTGAAGTCTTAGATTTGAAATACCTCCAAAGAGTATCTGAATCCCTTCAAACCATATAAGGGGATGTGCTTATAAATAAATATCTGGATAGATACAGGTTTTAAATAGCAGAGATGGCTGAAGTCATTTTATTACAGAATTGTTAAAAAGCCGTTTATCCCCACGTGGGATGGGAAGACACATCAAATCTAAACAGCAGAAATTCGAACAGGATGTGGGATGATATAGCAAGAGCATCCGGGGTAACGTTCAGAAATTTGAAGAGTTTCAGTATGTCAAATTAAGTCCTCTGGCACCTTTTAAAATCTAAGAAAATCAGTCATATGTTTCTTTAGCAGGTTAGCTTTGGGTAAAAATAAACAATAAAAACTTTAAAAATCATCCTGACTTGAAAACAAATAACTGATTGCCACCCATTCCTGCAATACTCATTTCCCTTGAATGCTTATAATTTATTTGTTCTATAAATATTTAGCTCCTACTGTGTGCCAGTCATAAAGCTAGATCCTGGGGATTTAATCATAAACATAAATAGACAGTGCTCAGCCAGGAGAGGGGTCACAGTTAGCATTTGGGGGTCTGACCAAAGAGACGGGAGCTGGGGCACAGGAAGCCAGCCTCACAAACAAGGCACCACCGGAACAGGAAGTTAGAAGAGGGAACAGAGACAGACCAATTATATGAGCTAGGACTCATCGAGTTTTGTTGAAACTCAGGAATAGTAAAACCTGTCTAAAGAGAGCATCCTAATACATGGGGAGGCATGGGGCAGGGACACGTCTCAGTTCACAGCAGAAGTTCCAAGCAGCCAGGGCTGCATCTGTCTTTCCTTCTTTAACAAGGAGGCCAATGAAACTGAGTCTCCTTCCCTGGGAAGAAGAAAGGTACCTGTAGTGTATGCCCCCTCCCAGTCTCCACAGGAATGGGGATGGGACAGGAACAAGGGAGCACCTGTAGAGTGGCATCAGTACATTCAGTTGGAAGTTGAGGAAAAGGAAAATAGCCCAGGATGGGCTGGGACTGACTCAAACCCACCTGGGGAAAACTGGGTGGGCAGGGACTCCCTCAAGATATAATTCACATACCATACAATTTTGCCCTGGGATTTTAAACCAAATGCACACTGTCAGGTCCAAGCACACAGTGGGTTTGGAATGCTGCCTCCTGACTTTTCCAGACCCATCATACCCTCATTAAACAGCCCCCTCTTGCCTGTTGTCCTTGTCTGCTATGTCTCCTTGACCTGTAGCATACAAGAGAAAATCAAAGGAGAAGTAAGAAAGGAGAAAGTGCAGAGAGAGAGGAACTGCTGGCTACCGTTCATCAGATAAACATAAAGTCAATTTCTGTACTTCTTGGATTTTTTCCACTTGGGTCTTATCCTTTCTGAAAACTTGCAACTGAAATGATGTCCAGAACCAAGCAAAAGTAGGTGGCAAATAGATGTATTTATCTGTACTATATAAAGAAATCATGGAATTTTGATCTTGGAAAAGCCACAGCCTCTGTAAGCCTCAGTTTTCACCTTTGAGGAATGGGGATAAATGAGGATAAAAACTAAGCTCCCAGAGCTAATGTGAGGATTAAGGAATTTTACATGATTTGCACACATGAGTACAATAATTACTGTTGTAGATGTGCTGCTCCACAAGGTAGAAGAGACCTGGGAGCGCGCTCATTTGGACCCTATTCCTCTCTCCCTGATATCCAAGTCTCCCCTGCAATAGCCCTATGGAGTTGTCACTCCAAAAACTCTCAAACCTCACCAAGGATAAGGAATCTATCAAGGACAATAATATCTGGCATTCATCACTCACACTATGCCTCTGACACTGTGCTAAATGTTTCTCCTGCATGGTCTCGTTTTATCTTCAAAATAAGTCTGTGATATGGTGGTGGATCAATTCTGTGAACACACTAAAAACCACTGAATTGTACACTTTAAATGGGTGAATTGTATGGTATGTGAATTATATCTCAGGAAAGCTGTTAAGGCCAGGTGTGGTGGCTCATGCCTGTAATCCCAACACTTTGGAAGGCCGAGGGTGGAGGACTGCTGAAGGCCAGAAGTTCAAGGTTATAGTGAGCTGTGATTGTACCACTGCATTCCAGCCTGGGTGACAGAGTGAGACCCTGTCTCAAACAATAAATAAAATAAATTTTAAAATATGTAAATAAAGCTGTAATTAAGAACAAATAAGTCAGTGAGACAGGAACTACTATTATCCCCATTTTGCAGATGAAGTAACCAAGACTTGCCTGAAGTCACACGGCTAGCAGACAGCGAGGCTAACACACCCATCTGCCAGGCTTGAGTGTGTGAACACTGCATTCATTTACAAAGGGTTTGCTCTGCGGGAGCACCAGGGCCAAGTGCTTTCTGTGCATCACTACACAGACTCTCCCCATAGCCCCCAATGCTTCCTGCCTCTGTGTTGAGTCATGTGAGTCTTTGGCGAGTTTCCAAATTTGCAGAGCCAAAAGCCACCTTTTCATGCTGGTCTCCCTCTGGAGCCACACAGAATAAGAATGCTCTTCATTCCACATGGGGCCTCGGGTCTTAGAACACAGCCACAGATTCCTCCTTTCTTCTTTTTCTGCAGCTGCCACACACCCAGGTCACACAGAACTACACAGACCACAGAGCTGGGAGGCCCGTTGACTCCCAAAGTCCGGCTATGAACCTGGCTGAAGTGGCCACACCAGAGTCACCTAGGGCCCTTAGAAAAATCACAGAGAGACCAAATCAGTAGAGGTAAGCCCAGGAGTCTGTGTTTTTTTAAAAGCTACCAAGTGATTCCGGCCAGGAGCTAAGTAAAGTAACCTATCATTTTAAAGAAAAGAAACTGAAGCCCACAGAGGGATGTAACTATTTCAAAATCACACAGTCATATTCAAGCCAACTCTGAAGGAGTCTACTTCGGTGTTGATATTTATAAGTCAAGAAACTGACATTAGGCTGTAGGTTATAATGCAAAGGTAAGGGCAGGAATATGTAATCCATACAAGAAGAGATGCAATTAGTCAGCAAGTCACATGGGAAAATGTTTAATCCCAACATCTATGAAAATGCAATCAAAACAATGTAGAGCATTTTACAGCCATCACATTTAGACTAACAATACTCAACCTTGGTGAGGTTATCATGAAACTGGTTCATTTGCACATTGCTTATAACAATTTAAATTGATATAATGCTTTGCAAACCAATGCAACAAGACAAATTAAGAGCCTCAGGCTGGGTCCTGTAGAGACATCTACTCAGTGCCAGGTACATCAGGTATTAGAAATGCAGGTATGAATAAGACTTGCTCAATGTCTTCAAAAAACTCACTATACACAGAAAGACACAGACGGGAAGGCATGTTTTAATACTAAAGGTAAGGCTGGGCATGGTGACTTACGCCTATAATCCCAGCACTTCGGGAGGCTAAGGTGGGAAGATCACTTGAAACCAGGAATTTGAGACCTCAGACTGAGCAACATAGTGATACCCTGTCTCTGCAAAAAAACTAAAAATTTGCCGGGCATGGTGGCATGCATCTGTAGTAGTTCCAGCTAGTTGGGAGGCTTAGGTAGGAAGATGGCTTGAGTCCGGGAGGTCTAGGCTGCAAGGAGCTATGAATCCATCATCACATTCTAGCCTGGATGACAGAGTGAGACTCTGTCTCATAAAAAAGCAAAAAAACCACAACCATACTAAAGGTCAGTAGTAAGCATGGGGGGTCATGGGACCAACTAAGGCAGGGCCGTTAGCCCTCTCTTGGAGGTTTAGAAAAAAAGATTCCTAGAAAGGCTGACAATTGAGCTGAATCTGGAAGAAGCAGCAAGTTAACGAGGCGAAGAAAGTTGAAAACAGCATTCCAGGCAGTGGGAACAGCCTGAGCAAACTCCTGGAAGCTTGCAAGAGTTTTTAGTATTCAGGAAACGGAAGAAAGTCCAGGGTTACAGGAGACACATAGGCAGTTGGGCTCAGACCATAGAGGGCCTTCTGTGTTCTGCTGAGTCTAGGCTTTGCCTTAAAAAACACAAGGAGTCATTGTAGTGTGATCAGCAAGGGAATGACAGGAGCAAATGTGAGCCTTGGAATGGTTTATTTGACTGCAGCATAGAGGAGAACAGCAGAGAGACAAGAACAGACAGGGAGGCCAGTTAACAGAACGTGGCCACAGTCTAAGCAGAGATGGACAATGGAAGGCCACTAAGTAGTGATAGTGGGGAGGAGAGGAAGGGATAGGTTGGGGAGGAGGAAGGAATATGTTCTTCTGGATAGTCTCATTACCTAGTCACCAAAAGTCAGTAACTCTGATTGTGGAGGTTTAAGGAAGAGAAGACTTGAAAACAATCACAGAAGAGCTGGAAACTGACTTAGCCAGGGGGCAGTAAAGCTCTGACTGTAACTGAGTACAATGTTGCAGCTCAGGGGTGCTGCATGAGTGGTGGCCCACAAAAGGGGGACATCCCACTTGCATCAGCCTCCCAGGCAGTGGCCCAGGGAAGGGGCATCCCTCACGTATGAGCCTCCTAGGCAACAGCTAGCTGCTGTAGGGGAGAGTAGAGCCCAGGGAGCAGAGACCAGTAAGGGGTCACAGGTTGGACTTCCCCCACCAGGAAGCACTCTGAGATGGTGATTAGAGTGCAGGAGGTTCACTCGAGTGTATTCTCTGGATCAATGCCTACAAAGAGAGGGGAAGGAAGAAAGCAGGATTGGGCAGAGGGAGAAGTTGGGCCGCAGCCTTGATGGAGGTCTCAGCCAAGCTTGCAGTGGACTCTGAAACTACTATGGCCATTCAGAGTTCAAGAGCCAGGTTTAGTCCCAAAACCTCCCATCAGTCATGGTGGTGACCCAGAAAAGGGCACGTGGCCTGGGTGAGGTGGCTGTCTTCCACAAAGGCAATCCCTATAGAGCTATCTGTAGGCAACACCACCAGCAGCTGGGGAACCATGTCCTTCAATTATGAAGAGAGTTCTGGGTGGCCACTGTAGCATCCACCACAGAAGAATGTGGTCTGACCACAGGGGGCTGTGCCAGGCCCCCAGAGAGGGAACTGGAAACCAGAGAAATAGCCCAGGTATAAGGTAAAGCCACATGGTGGGGACTGTCTGGCCATGGAGGAGCCAAGGCTTCCTAAAGCGCTGTAAGTCACAGGTCAAGGGTAGCCAGACTCCTTCAGACCCATGGGATTACATCAAAGCCCAGTAGACTATTATCCTCAGACACGACAGACTCAGGGCCAGTCCAGGGTCCCTGGCAGGAAGCTGGGAACAGAAAGGGGTAGCACTCAGTCATACTATATCCACAATAGCCAAAAACCTGGAAACCACCTACCTGTCCAACGTGAGGGAGTGGTGGAGCCTTCCCTCAAACGTGAGGGAGTGGTGCCTTCACTCAAATGACTGTTCTATAGCCATTAAAATAATACAGGTGGCTTTTCAATGATATGAAACACAGGATACTTTCAGCAGAGAAAAACACAGGAAATACCCAGCTTATCAGCGTAACTGTAAATGTGAGCTCTGCATATGGATGGACAATTGGCAGCATACACAGAAAATAAAATCATTGATTTTTATGATTGAGGGAGCATGGGTGGTTTTTAATTCCTGTTATCATCATTTGTAATAAATACTTTTTTCCAGCCTTGGCCATCTCTCAACAGAGGAAGTTACGGATGCTTTCATGTTGGTGTGTGGCTGGATATATCTCATTTCACACTTGCCATGACAGCTGCGTGCTGCCCACCAAGCAGTCAGACCTCCAAGCCTGCTCAGATATTGCTCAGGGGAAGCTATTAGCTATGTCTATGAGCAAAAGGGGTTCAAAAGTTGGCAATGAGGAAAATATTTTTAGTAGGGAAAAAAAGAAGGTTTTATGCCTCCCACACCTAACCAGTAGGTGGGATGTTAAACAGGGCAAGTTTAGATCAATATTTAAGGAAAGTCTTTGCCATAACAACTGATGAGGTATTTCCAGAGGAGTGAGCCCATTACGTTTGAGCAGGTGCTAAAAGCTCATTGGTCGGGGATGCTGTAGTAGAGCTTCAGGGAATCAAAGACATGAGTCAGGAGATTTTCTAGATGATGATTAAGATAATTCAAAATTTAACTCAAGAAAGTTCAACTAGGGACCAGCTGGGTCAGCTCTTCATGGATTCCTGGAGGCACAGGTGACATGGTCCCGGGTAGTCCATAGAGAAGGGCCATTGAGAGCTCTCTCCTCGAGCACCCATCTTGCTGTGGTCAACTAATCCATATTTGTGCTGCAAACCCAGACCTTCTAAGACCTGAGTCATTCAAGAAGCCACAAACTTCCTTCCCTTCTGATGCTCAGGAGTTTCTGAAAACACTCCAACAGACCTGCAGCTGAGGGTCCTGACTGTTAGAAGGAAAACTAACAAACAGAAAGGACATCCACACCAAAACCCCATCTGTACGCCACCATCATCAAAGACCAAAGGTAGATAAAACCACAAAGAAGGGGAGGAACCAGAGCAGAAAAGCTGAAAATTCTAAAAATCAGAGCACCTCTTCTCCTCCAAAGGAACGCAGCTCCTTACCAGCAATGGAACAAAGCTGGAAGGAGAATGACTTTGACGAGTTGAAAGAAGAAAAACCCTAAGGTTTTAACCAAATGGCTCTTACTTTCAACCATGTTTTTCTTAAGATACTATTTTTTACATTTATTTTAAAACCATGGTCACTGGCGTTTGAATACAGGCTTCCAATGTATTTACATTACAATCAGGTAGCCCTAAACCCCATTTAAAGTATCAAGCTGGCTTCAAATCTATCCACAATGCCCAGAGGTGTTCCTCTGTAGCTTTCCTGAAGCCATTCAGCAAACATATAGTGAACTCCTTGTGTGCCAGGAACTGTTAGGCATTGGAGACCCAGTGATGAACTAAGACAGGAACAACTAGCCCAATGGCTAGACTAGTTAAGAGAGAGAGAAATGCTTAAAGTAAAATCACGGCTCATAAACTAAGAACCATGTGGGGTGAGCATCAAGTGTCAGAATTACCAAAGAGGAAATACAGCATGATCTGTGGGGTTTCAAAATTCTTCAGAGAGAGGTGCTGTTTCACCTGGAAAGAGAAGGTTAGTAAAAGTGCTCCAGATGGAGAAGGTGGCACAGGTGGGACAGGAGAAGCTATTTTTAGGGAAAGAAGAGAAAGGTGAAATCTCCCAAGGTGGCAGTAGGTTAAGGTGCATAAGCCTGGAGAGGTAAGGAGGGTTCAGATCATGAAAGATTTTGTATGCGAAGCCTAAGAGTTTCCATTTTATCCTGAGACTCATGGGGCACCACAGGGGTTTTCAAGCAAGGATCTAATGGAATTTGTGGTTTTTACTTTAATATTTCTGAGGCAGTAAAAGGATGGACCAGAGGAAAGAGGAATAAATGGCAGGAAATTATAACTATGTGTCATAATTTAATCTGTCTCATTTAATCTCCACATGATCATCTTGATTACCTGTCCTTCACCTGATGGATAGCCCACTGTGATGCACATCCAGTTCTGGAATAGAAAGATTCCATGATGAAAGAGCACCAGGTCCGAGTGTGGCGATTCCTCAAGGATCTAGAACTAGAAATACCATTTGACCCAGTGATCCTATTACTGGGTATATACCCAAAGAATTATAAGTCATTCTATGATAAAGACACACGTACACGTATGTTTACTGCGGCACTATTCACAATAGCAAAGACTTGGAACCAACCCAAATGTCCATCAGTGATAGACTGGATTAAGAAAATGTGGCACATATACACCATGGAATACTATGCAGTCATAAAAAAGGATGAGTTCATGTCCTTTGCAGGGACATGGATGAAGCTGGAAACCATCATTCTCAGCAAACTATGGCAAGGACAGAAAACCAAACGCTGCAAGTTGTCACTCATAATTGGGAACTGAACAATGAGAACACTTGGACACAGGATGGGGAACATCACACACTGGGGCCTGTCAGGGAGTGGGGGGCTGGGGAAAGAATAGCATTAGGAGAAATACCTAATGTAAATGACGAGTTGATGGGTGCAGCAAACCAACATATATGTGCTTTGTATTCTCCAGATGGGGAAGGTGGCACAGGCATGACAGGAGCTGCTATTTTTAGGGAATGAAGAGAAAGGTGAAACCTCCAAGGTGGCAGTAGGCTGGCTGTGCCAACCAACCAATGGCACATGTATACCTACGTAACAAACCTGCACGTTGTGCACATGTACCCTAGAACTTAAAGTATAATTTAAAAAAAAGAAAGAGCACAAGGTCTGAAAGTAGATACCCCCAACTAGAATTATGGCTCCTTTCCTGACCAGCTGTGCAACCTTGGAAAAGACACCTAACCTCTCTGATTCCTAGCTCTCCCAACTATAAGGAAAGGATAAGTGTCTCTCAGGGTTACTGTGAAGACCTTGAGACAGAGATGAGAGAGCTCTTAGGAAATCACAGAGCTCAGTGAAAATGCAATTCCTCCATCTGGAGGTAAACCCAGATTTGGATTCCATTTTTGCATTGTATTAAAAGAGTCTCAATAATGTATCTTTAGACAAAATAGTGCTGCATAAAAGAAAATGTCTTTCTGTATTTACCCCTGTCCCCAGGGAACAGACGTTGCGCCAAACCACACACTGCCACTAGAGGGAGCTCATCCTTTAGCATCAAAGAAGTCACTGCAGTTCAAATTCAAAATAGCGGTCCTCTGTTAGGGCTGAAAAAGTTCAGTTGGTTGGTTTCTTGAGGTGCGTGTGTGCGCGCGTGCCTATGTGTGAGTGTGTGTGTATGCTAGGGTATTCTAATCATTGTTCATCATCAGTCCCAGAGTAAAATGCCTTCAATTAGACTAGAGTTCAATCCCAGTGCCTCCATTTCCTAGTGTATTAATTTGGACAAGTGACTTCATTTCTCTGAGCTTAAGTTTCTTCATCAGTAAAATGGTGAAACTTATGGCTACCCTGTGGCAATGATTTTGTGAAGATATTAATATCAGACATAGAGCACCCAGTGAGTACCTAGCACAGCACAGGAATCCCGCAGATTTTAGAACCCCTTCCTTTTCCCATCCTGTTCTAAACACAACAATAATTTGGAAATATATTTAAGTGAAATTGAAAGGCAAAGTAAACAGAGCAGAAAGAGGCACAAAGGGATGCTGAATGTGCTTGGTGTGAGACATGGACATTCCTCATTCTCGCATCTGTTTAGTGAAGGCATCCATGTATGTGGACACCGTTTTATAAGCCCCATGGCTAGACTAGGCAGTCGCGAACAGATGGGCAGCCAGGACTAACTGCAAAATGAAGCGGGCATATGGACCGCAAACTATGGCTCCCTTTCCTTCTGTTGGAGCCACTCCTCTCAATTCTGGAGTCGTTACCCTGAAGTGGGAGGGGGGAAATGTGATTTAATGGATTTCATGTCGCTCTTATATTTCTAAAATCACTATATTCATTCTGCTTTGTATTTCCACAGAGCCACCTTCTCTCAGTGTTCCAGCAAGTAGCTCTCACAAAGGCTGTGCCAAAACCATGCCAACGCAACTGGTAGAAAAAGAAGATTTGGGTCAAACAACCAAGTTGCTTTGACCAAATTCCAAATATCAGATGGGTTAGTTTTCCTCTCTGAATTAACCATTGCTTGACTAAACCAACACGGTCAACTGGATCTTTTGATTTCTCTTAAAGGCAAAGGGAAGGGAGAACTCACATGTGTTAAGCACCATTGTGAGCCAGGCTCTGTGCCAGGCACTTTGCCAACTCTCACATGATGATCACAACCCAATAAGGGGGAAGTACTTATATTCACTTTCCTGAAGAGGTGCCAATGGCTCAGAGACGTTGAGTAACTTGCCTGAGGTCACACAGCTAAGAATGTGAGAGAGACAACTCTGGAGCTCTCACTAGATACCAAAGTCTGAGTTTTTCCAATACACACTAAATACAATAAAAGTCTTTTTGAAAGTTCCCTCTAAAATGTCCTTGTGTGCTGTGCTCACTGTTTTGATTTCTACCTTCTCAATTTCCAAGTCTGTCCTCAGTTTTCCCTGTTATAAAACTTTCCATTTAATCCACCCTCAAAGGTTCTTACCCTATTTATTCACTGTAGCAATGCCCACAAAAGATAAGAAGAGTTTGTTTTACAAGCAGAGAAACTGTGGCTTGGAGTGACTTAACTAAGGCCACTCTGTTGGCAAGTAAAAATTCTGACATAGAAAAACTACTTTCTCTCATACAGAGATTCTGCCTCTATACAGAGCTGGAAGAGTTCCACAGTGTCTCAACCTCTAAGTGTATAGATCCCAGAAGTCCAGCTTGAAATTAAAGCATCATCCTTAATGCTCTCCTCAACTCTCATCTCAATACTGATTAAACAGGTCTTGAATTAGTCACCTTATCTCCATCTCCACTGCCAATGCCCAGGTCAGGCCTAGATCCCTGCAAAGGTCAGCCACCTGCCAACCCAATCTCTAGTCTTACCTCATCAGCCCAACACTTAACTGTCAATAGAGGACTAGGCTCTCTCTAAATAAATTAATTCCATCAAGTTGCATGCCTGATGAAAAAGTTACAATGACCCTCCTTCTTATCTCCCAATGACAGCCAGAATCCCTTAATCTGAAAAAGGCCCCCTTTATATTCTGACACAGGCTACCTCCCTAGTCTCATCAATTTCACCCAACCTGCCCCCCACAGCTTCTTAAAAAGATAATTTAGTATGGCGGCTACAGCTAATGCTAATCCATCCTTCACGTCTTCCTTTCAGTAATGAAATTCCTGAGTTTTAGCTAAGTACAAGGGCTCCCTTGCAGCTGGATATGACCATGTGACTTGGTACGGGACAATGGGATGCAGGAATAGTAGTGTGTGATATTTCTGTTGTTTTGTTTTGTTTTGTTTTGTTTTGTTTTCATTAAAAGGAATCTTGCTTTCCACTTTCTATTCTTTCTCAGGGGTGAGAAAATACACATTTTGATAATAAGCCAGCTTTGACCCAGGACGATGATGACAACATTTAGGAGCATGGGTCCCTGAGGGTTTATGGAGTATCACACTTTTGCTTGGTTTAGGTTTCTCTGGAGATAAGGATTCCAATGCATTTATTTCAGAGGTGATTCCAGGGAACAGCAGGAGGGGAGTGGGGAAATGAAACAGAGAAGATAAGAAAATCAATGATACATTACCAAGCCAGCTAGCACTATGGGCAGCTGGATCTCAACCAAAATGGGCAAACTGGAGGAGTGTGTTGAATGTGACTCTAAGCTGTCCTGCCCTGGGGATAAGGGGAAACTGGGGTACTTATATATACCAACACCTGCAGAAATGGATTGAGGGATATTAGAGGAAGGGGCCATTTATTCCCTGGCACCATAAGCCTGCTGCACCACCAGGCAGAGTGCTCTGGTGTAAGGGAGAGCCCTCAGGCAGGCATAGGTGCTAGAAGGTGGAAGTAGGCCTGGGTGCATCGAAATGGTGAATGTTGGAGTGATTTAGGTGGGTTACAGATGTGTCTGTTACAACAACCCAACTCTCCATCACTTCATCCTAGCTTGGACTTTTATGAAATGAAGAAATAAACCTTCTGTTTTAAGCCACCATTACTTACTCTCTGTTAACCCACCTAGCTTATACAATGATGTGAGGCTGCTTGCATTCAAAGACCATCTCTGTCACTCACTAGATACAGGGGACTAAATCATACTGAGCCTCAATTCTTCTTCTGGAAAACTGGTATACTTGTACTTGTTCATTGGGCTGTTTCTAAGGGTACCTGGGGTGATACTAGCAAAGCACCCTGGCAGAGAGTGAGCAAGCTGCTATTCCTGTTTCTCTTCTAGGAGTTATTTTCCAACACTGCTCTTAAATTTGTCTTGATAGTCCACATACTCTTCAGGACTGGTCCCTACACAGGCAGAACATGATGGAGGTCCCAGAGCAGAGCCAAAGAGTATCTTTAGCAAAGTTTCAATCACAAAGATGTTGCCCTAGAATTAAAAAAAAAAAAAAAAATAGGACCTGTAGCTAGAGCCAAAGGTCAATGCCAGGAAAGGGCAGCCAACTAGGAAGAAAACGATCAAAAGTAAGACAAGACCACGGGGAAGCCAGGAGAGCAAGGGGGCAATACTGGCATTTCTCGAGCATTCAGCAGGGGCTCCCTAGGATGGCAGTGCTTCTCTGGCCCAAGCATTCAGCCAGGCCAGGCAGCAGGAAGCCAGTGCCCCATAAGTGTTTGTGAATGAGCAGGCAGGTGGCCTTGGCAATAGCCTGGCTCCATTCCCAGCTCTGCTCAGTTGGAGACACAGAAAGCAGCCCCTCTAGCATGCACTCTTGATGTCTGCAGACAGCTAGGGCTCATTTCCTCCCCAGTTTCCCTGCCCAGTCCCCCCAGAGGACAGGTCCCCAAGGTTGGGTAGTGGCAACTCCTTCCTAACACTGCTCAATGAGAACAATGAATCATTAACAACTGCAGTGGGTTGCCCTCAGTAAATATCTGTTGACTCCTGATGGATAGCAAGTGCTCATTCATGAGGATTAGTTAAAATTGAACCGAGGGAAATATTGCGTTAACTGTCACTCTCCACCTGAGCTGTCACACATACAGAACTGGTCTTTAATATTAATTATTCAGTCAGTGTACACGGAGCACTTCCCTGGGCCAGGCTCCAAATTAGCCCAGGGTCTCAGAGACAAGGAGAACTTGACTAAGTCATGTCTGGCTGGGGAGAAAGAGAGCAACCAAATAACTTTAAGTGTGAGATCAGTGATTTTTAATCATTGACTGATCCGAATTACCTGAGTCTATAAATATGCCTCTTCCCAGGCCCGACTCCCAGTGACTTAATCTAGGACTCGCATTTTTTTTTTTAGACAGACATTTTAGGCAGTTTTAAATTTATAGGAAAATTGAGATGATAATTTGGAGAGTTTCAATATATGTCCTCACTCAGTTTCCCCTATTCTTAACATCTTAAATCAGAATGGTACATGTGTTAAAATTTATGAACCAATATTGATACATTTTTATGTGTTTTTCTATTCCAAGATCCCATTCAGGATACCACATTACATGTAATTGTCATATCTCCTTAGGGTCCTCTTGGCTGTGACAGTTCCTCAGATTCTCCTTGTTTTTGGTGACCTTGACAGTTTTGAGGTATGTTAGTCAAGTATTTCATAGGATGTCCCTCTAGTGGAATTGATCTCATGTTTTGCTCATGATTGCACTGTGGTTATGGGGTTTGGGCAGGAAAACCACAGAGGTAAAGTATCATTTTCATCACATCATATAAAGGGTATACAGTATCAACAGGGTTTATCACTGTTGATATTGATGTTGATCACCTGACTCTGGTAGTATTTGTCAGTTTTCTCCACTGAAGGGCATTTTTTTAAATTTAGTTCCATACTGCCCTCTTTGGAAGAAAGTCACTGCATACAGCCCACATGAATGGAGTAGAAAGTTATATGCCTTCCCCTTCTTGAGGGCAGAGAATCTACATACATTATTCAGAACTCTTCCACATGGGAAATTTATGTCTTCTCTTCATTTATTTATTTATTCAATCATTTTTATGTCAGCATAGATTATTGGCTATTTATTCTACACTTCAGGTTAAAATCCAATACTACTTTACTTTGTTGCACAAATTGTTCCAAGGTTGGCCATTGGGGTTGGTTCCCATTTCCCTTTGACATACCCTTAATCAATTCAATTTTTCATTTTTTTGGTTTTGAGCACTTTCTTACTTTCAGGGACTACAGGATGTCTCATGCTCATTTTATCTTTTTTTCTATTCCACTCCTAGAATGCTTTTCTCCAAGGAGCACTGATTTCTTTTACTAGAGAATAGTTTTAGAAACCAAGATCTGGGTGCTAGGTGCAGTACCCGTAATTTATGTAACTTATTCCTTGAAAATAATTTCAAACCTAGAAAAGTTGCAATATAGCACAAAGAATGCCCATTTATTCTTTATCCAGATTCATATCCTGATAATATTTTGTGTCACCTGCTATGTCATTTGCTCTTTGTACATAATTTTTCTAAACCATTTCAGAAGCCATGGCTCTTGATCTCTAAGCACTTCGGTGTGTAGTTGCTAAAAAGGATGGGCACGCTGTCTTCAAACCAGAGTTACTGATTTTTGTCAATTTAACATAGATAAAATTATTTGCCATTCACTTTTCAATTTTATTGATAGACTTTATATCCTGTATTGATTTTTTCTTCCAGTACAGAAAGCTTGGGGATTGCACTTAGTTGTCATGTCTTTTCAGTCTCCTTAATCTGAAACAGGTCATTGGCCTTGCTTTATCTTTTATGACATTCACTTTTTTTGTTTTGTTTTTTTTGGCTTTGTTTTATTTCTGTTTTGAAATAGAGTTTCACTGTGTCTCCCAGGATGGAGTACAGTGGCGCAGTGTCAGCTCACTGCAACCTCTGACTCCTAGGTTCAAGAAGTTCTCTTGCCTCAGCCTCCCAAGTAGCTGGGATTACAGGCATGTGCCACCATGCCCGGCTAATTTTTGTATTTTTAGTAGGGATGGGGTTTCACCATGTTGGCCAGGCTGGTCTTGAACTCCTGACCTCAAATGATCCACCCGCCTTGGCCTCCCAAATTACTAGGATTCGAGGTGTGAGCCACCACGCCCGGCAAACATTCACAGTTTTTGAAGAATAACATCCACTTTTTAAAATAGTTCCTCATTTGGAGTTTTCTGATTGCCAAGCTAATAAAACTACACAGTTTGAGGCCACAGTCCCCAAGTCTGTCCTCCCATCTGATACCAACCGCAAATTCAGGGAGCTCCCCAAATCCCTTGAAGTTTCAATAATTTGCTAGAAGAATTCACAGAACTCACTTAAAGCTATTATACCCATGGTTACAGTGTATTACAGGGAAAAATACAGATTAAAATAAGCCAAAGGAAGAGATGCCATATAGCAAAGTCTTGGAGGGTTCCAAATGTGAAGTTTCTGTTTTCCTCTCCATGGAGTTAGCATGCATTACCCTCCAGGAATTTGTGTGTAACAACACACACAAGTGTTAGTGAGAAAAGCTCACTCAAGCCTCAGTGCTCAGAGTTTTCTTAGGAGCTCCATCACATAGACATGATTGATTGCTTAATTGCCCCAGGGTTGAACTCAGTCTCTATGTCTACCAATATCATGTGACCCAAAGCCCTTGCCATATTCACATGGTTGGTCTTTCTGACATGGCCAGCCCTACCTTAAGACTGCAGGCATGGCCAGCTCCCCATCCTGAACAAAAACACTCCAACAGATATAACACAGGTTACTTCCCAGAAGCTGAGAGTACAAGGTCAAATTCTTTATTATACACTGATGTTTTACATGAGTAGATCCAGATTATGCATTTCCAGCTGTGATACTATATGATATGTGTCCATCTCAAAGTATCATGTCTTAAGGCCTGCATGGTCTGTCAGCACCTCACTGATGATGTTAAATATAAACACCATCAGCCGGGCACAGTGGCTCACACCTGCAGTCTCAGCACTTTGGGAGGCCAAGGCGGGTGGATCATGAGGTCAAGAGATTGAGACCATCCTGGCCAACATGGTGAAACCCCATCTCTATTAAAAATACAAAAAATTAGCTGGGCATGATGGCACATGCCTGTAGTCCCAGCTACTCAGGAGGCTGAGGCAGGAGAATCACTTGAACTCGGGTGGCAGGTTGTAGTGAGCTGAGATCGCGCCACTGTACTGCAGCCTGGTGACAGAGCGAGACTCCCTCTCAAAAAAACAAAACAAAACAAAAAAACACTGTCAAGGTATTGTCCACACTCTCCACTGTATAGAAACTATATTTTTCCTCGCTTCTAATATACCATTTATTAAAAGGTAGTAATTATATAAGATCAAGCAAGTGTCCTGATCTTAATCAAAATTCCCCTAGATTTAGCATCTATTGATATGTCTGACCTAAACCGTCTTTACTACGATGGTTGCAAAACGTTGCTGTTCTATCTCCAGCATTCCCTTCAACTTTACCAGTCAGCACTTGTCATCTGCCATAAACAAGGAAAGACTGCAGTTTTAATCAGCATCCCCCAGTGATTACGATGCAGAAGGTCTCCTCGACATTTTCTAAGAAATATTCCAATAAGCCAATCTAACATACAGACATAAAAACTACAGTAAGTTTTATCTTAGTGGCTGAGGAGGCATTCATCTGTAGAGAAACTCAAACCCTTCGTTTTTTTGCAGAATACAATCAAGTCCTTCATAATATTTACTCCCTTGCTATTCAAAGTGATTCAGCAGCAGCAGCCCTTAGAAGCTTGTTAGACATGCAAAATCTGAGAGCTTACCACTGACTCAATCAGAATCTGCATTCTGCCAAAATTTCCAGATGGTTTGCCAGCACATTAAATTTTTGAAAACACTAACCCGTAGGACCCCCTCCAGGCCCTGACTCCCCACCTCAGGCCACATCCTCCACAGAAAGCCAAATTCCAACCATATTGAACCACATATACTCTCCCAAAGGCCACATATTCCTTTTAGCCTCCAAATAGCCTTTGTACAGAGTAGCCCTTTGCCGGGAATGCCCTTGACCTGCTCCATACCACAACACTTTGAATGTTTGGTTCCTGTTTGGCCTTCTGGACTCATCTAGAATCATTTCCTCCAGTCTTTCCTGGCTCCACCAACCATGTTAGAAGCCACTGCATGTGCTTCCAAGACATCCCCAACTTCTATTCTCCCAGCACTCATCCACTGTAAAATAACTACCAATTTTCCTATCTTTCTTGTCACTTAAGATTGCAAGCAATTTGAGGGCAGGGAGTGTGTCTTAGTCATTACTGTATCTCCAGCACTGAACAAAGTCCTGAGTACTAATGGGCACTAGCAAAATTTGTTTAAATAAGTAATAGAAATGTGTTTAGTTATAATAACATTTATTTAGTGTTGACTATGTGCTCGCACAGGTCCCCGTGAGATATACACACTAATTATGCAGATATAATTATTATGCCCATTTTGCAGAAGAGAACACTGAGGAACAGAGAAGTTTCTTGGCTGAACCAAGATTACAAAGCAAGTAGGTGCTGGAGCTGGGATTTGAAACTAGGCAGTCTGACTCTAAAGTTTGCAAGTTTCATACACTTTGTTTCCTGACACAAAACTACAGTGACAGAAAAGCAAGCCAGTTTTTCTCTCAATTATCACTGTGGGTGAGTATGACATGGCAACCTGACCCTCATACCCAAAGAACCTAAATTTAAAGGCCTATCACCCAGCTGGTGACAATGTGCCATTATTGCTGGCAAGATACCTGTGACATGGGCATCCCCTATGAGTGCTGAACTTGCAAAGCCCAAAGAGAGAAGAAAAGAGGAAGGAAGTTCAAGTGAGCTTTTCAAGTGAACCAGACAAGCCCCCCACACTCTGGCACAGTCTTTAGAACAGGTACACATCTTCCAGTGAGGTACATCTTAAAGGGTAAAATGCTCAAGAAAGTTTGTCATAAACAGACACATTTACAAAGGAAATGTGTTCTAAAATGAACTTGTTCATTGTTTCCACGCAGCTGTTGAGTTCCTATCACAATTAGCCAGACATTTTGAAGGTACCAGTAATACTGAGATAAAAGAACCAGACATAGCCCTGCCCTCAAAGGACTTACAGTCTAATGGGTGTCCATAATAACCCATAGGCTGTACTGGAATGAAAACTGAAGAGAATAATGTCTTCTTGCAGGAACACGTTTCAGTGTGATGCAGTGGCAAGAGTTGAGCCTGGTCTCTTACTGGTGGTGTGAACTCAGTAATGTCATTTCAGTTCATTTCCTTCTTTGCATATGCTAATAATGCCTTCCTCACTGGCTTGCAAATCATTCCTTTACTCAACAAACATTACTGGATGTCCACTATGTGCAGGAACTGGGACATAAATACAAAAGATAAGTCTCTGTCCTTCAGAAGTTTATCACTGGGGAGACAGACGTATAATTTACTGTGAAATTCCCTGGTCTATTCAGCACATAGTAGGTATGCACAAGAAGTATGTGTTAGTTAAATGTAAATGGAAACATCTTAGGCTATGTGTTAAATGTATGACAGGTGTAGATTGTTGATGAATTCAAAATTGTTTAATGAGAACCTGCTGTGTGCCAACCACTATACTAGATGAAAGGGATACAGCAGTGGACAAAACAAAGACTCCATGGGATCTTCACCCTGATGGAGTTTATTGGAGGAAAATAGATAATAAGCAAATACGTGAATTAATATGTAATTTAATATTAAATAGTATTAGGTGCTAAGAACAATAGAGCAGAATAAGGAATCAGAGAATGTCAGGGATGGTGGCTGTTGAACCACAGGGTATGTTGTACTTGCACTGTGTAAATAAACAATGCTAACATCTCAGGAGCTTAAGTTTACATTTTGCTCTTGCAAAGTGTGCTGTGGGTGTAAACTAGGAGGGTTGAATGGTTGATTCCTGCTCAGCCTTCTGGACTGAGCTTAGAACTCATTTCCTCCAGTCTTTCTGATTCTGCCAACCCAGTTAGAAGCCCCTGCTGTGTGCTCTCACACAATGCTACTTGGGGTTCATGGATTTACAATGCTGCCCCTCTGTAAACTAAAAATGATAGTAATATCTTCCTCATAAAGTTGTGGGGAGAACTCAAGGAGATAATCCATGTAAAACACTCAATAAATGTCAGTTATTATGTATATCTGTAAATATTATTATTCAGAATCCTACTGCAGCTAGGAAAGCATTAGCAGAAAGCTTGAGAAAATGTAAAATGACAGGCAGTTATTCCAGTTGTGACCAGAAGGGAAAAGGAAGACAGAATGAAACTTCATAAGCACTAACCATGTGATAGACACTCTTAAACCCTTTAAATTCTTCATTTCATTCACTTCTCATAATCTTCTCTGAGGAGTGAATTGGGCACTATTGTCTTCATTTTTCAGAGACTGAGTTTCAAAAAAGTTCAGTAACTTGCTCAAGTCACATAGCTCCTAAATGGTATGCTTTTCCTGACTGTAAAACCGCGTTCTCTTTCTATTACAGCAAAAGTGTTTCTGCATGTTACCAATATTCTTGCTGTTGTTCTCCATACTAAGGTTAATCATTAATCTCTGAAAAAAAAACCCTACCCAAAGTCAACTATCTAGATCCAATAGCAATTCATTTCAGGTGTAAGAGTGATTCTTGTTAATGAGGTTTTTAAGAAAACCACAGCATTTAATAGCAACATATTGAGGCAAATTCCCCAAACTCTCAGAGCCCCTATTTGCTTACCTGCAAAATGGTGATAATAATGCCCCACTAAATTAATGATCAGTGGCCAGTCATTATTAACATCTAAAACACCAGCCCACTAAATTGCTATAAAGATTAAATGAGATTATATATAAGAAAGCACCCAGCATAGTGCCTGTTTTTCCATCTGAATCTTAAAAATCAGCCTTACTGGAATAGTTTGAGAATCCCTTAATGTCAGAAACTATTGAAATGATAATCCAACTTCTAATAGTCATGGGTTATTTTGTAGATATGATAAAATATTTCTTAGAGCAAATTCTTTTGGGGAATTAAAAAAGCAAGGGAGTTCATCTTTCTTTTTCTAGGTTAAGAAAAAACAGGAAGACTATAGAGACTGAATTAACTCATAACCCAATATTCTAAATGTCTTATATTGACCTACAGTGTTTTGCTTTTGCTTTCTGTGAGTGGATATGCAAAAAAAATTGCACATGCTGGATTTGTTAATATATATGTTGAGTGTGTTCACTTTTAAAATCTACTGTTATTTGGGGTTAAGGAAGGAATCCTAATACAGGTACCAAAAATCTCTCACAAATGTACAAAATCAGTGCTTTCCAATGTTGCCTGATAAGAATCATTCCCAGGAGCAGATTTGTTCATTCTAAGTGGGAGCAAGAAATCTGTATTTTCATAAGTGCTCCCTGTTATTCTTAAGATCAAGCAAATTTGGAAAACACTATTTGATGTTTAACCTCCTAGTGGATTTACTAATTTTGATCTCAAATATTTTTGGCCAACACAATTACCAAGTCATTAAACAATCCCCTAATGTGACTGACAATTTACTTTCTTAAAAATAAAGTACAGTAAGTCTTCAATTAACATTGTCAATAGGTTCTTAGAAACTGCAACATTAAGTAAAAGAATGTATAATGAAACCAATTTTATTATAGGCTAATTGACAGAAACTAGAGTTAGGTTTTCATGGCATATTACTGGTCACAAAAACATCACCAAAATTCTAAGTAAAAACCCAGAACACTTCTAATGTTAAACACTGAAATAAATGTGAGCTATACATACATTTAAGAAAGGTTATTAAAAACTAGTAAGGTAATTACATACCCGCTGACTCCAATTCAGAATCACAGGTGGCCAGCTCAGGAACTAGCCCTGGACAGACCATCCCATACTCATGCACACACCCAACACTCACACTGACATGCCAATTCATCTGACATACACGTCTTTAGTATGTGTGAAGAGACCAGAGTACCCAAAGAAAACCCACGCAGTCATGGAGAGAATGTGAAAGCTCCACACAGACAGTGGCCCCAGCCAAAAATCGAGGTTATTTTCAATCATTATAACGAAATGATGTTGAATAAAACAACCTTACACAAGGACCTACTGTACTGCTAAAACTACTTTTTAAAAAAAGAGAGTATTGCTACAAATTGAAACCTGAAGAAAGAATATTCTGATCACCTTAGAAGGGAAAATCCCACTTTGTGTAGGGAAGAGGAAGTGCCTACCAAGTGTCTTTGACCAGATCATTTAAATCAGGTCGTACATAATATCCAGGGAAGTGCTTTGCACTTTGGTAATCCTGTTACTGAGAATTACTACAGAACCGAAGAGAAGCTATCAGCAAGAGCAGAGTGGAAGGGGGTTACAGAAGGTGAAGAAAATATGAACAATGAAATGAAATTAGGTCAGTGACCATTTATGGCTGGGTGTAGTGGCTCGTGCATGTAATCCCAGCACTTTGGGAGGCCAAAGCAGGAGGATCTTTTGAGGAGCCCAGGAGTTCAAGGCTGCAGTGAGCTATGATCATGCCACTGCACTCCAACTTGGGAGACAGAGAAGCCCCTGTCTTTTAAAAAAAAAAACCTACCGATTTATATAATACCATAGGCTTTACAGAGGCCTTTTACAAACATCTTCTCACTTAACCTTCAGACCACCTCTCCAAGGTAAATTGCCCCCATTTTACTGACAAGAAAATAAAGGCTGAAGCTAATTATCAAATTGTCAGTGGACATTCGGCTTTTCAGATTCTAGGTTTCTGGCTCTTTTCAACATATAAAGTTGCTTTAACAAAAGTACAGAGGGAAGGAAGTTCTGGGATGGAATAGACTAAAATGGAATGAAGAGGGCAATTGTTATGAATCAAACAGAAAAAAATATGTAAGTAGTAGAAAAGGATGAAGACTCTTGAATAGGCTGGGTACAGCAGCCCATGCCTGTAATCCTAGCACTTTGAGAGGCTGAGACGAGCAATCACCTGAGGTCAGGAGTTCAAGACCAGCCTGGCCAACATGGCAAAACCCCATGTCTACTAAAAATACAAAAAATTAGCTGGACATGGTAGTGCATGCCTGTAATCCCAGCTATTCAGGAGGCTGAGACACAAGAAACGCTTGAACCCGGGAGGTGGAGGTTGCAGTGAACTGAGATCACGCCACTGCACTCCAGCCTGGGTGACAGAGCAACACTGTGTCTCAAAAAAATAAAAATAAAAAATAAGACTTTTCAGTAGAAATCAAAGGAGAGAACGTTAGAGAGTTCAGAAAGATATAGTCATTATCAAAAACAGCACAGAAGTTCCTACCATATGATCCCGCAATCCCACTACTGGGTAAATACCCAAAGAAAGTGAAATCAGTATGTTGAAGAGATATCTGCACTCCTATATTTATTGCAGAAGTATTCACAATGGCCAAGATATGGAAGCAACCTAAGTATTCATCAATGGATGAATGGATAAAGAAAATGTGGTACATATACACAATGGAGTACTATTCAGCCATCAAAAGGAATGAAATCCCGTCATTGGAGACAATTTGGATGAACCTGAAGGAGATTATATTACGTGAAATAAGACAGGCACAGAAAACAAGTGATCTCATTCACATGTGGAATCTAAAAATGTTGATCTCATAGAAGAAGTGAGTAGAATGGTGGTTACCAGAGGTTGAGGTGGTTATGGGGGAGGAGGGGATGGGGAGGTGTTGGTCAAAGGTTACATAATTATAGTTTGATGGGAATAAATATCAAGAGCTCTATTGTACAAACAGGTGACTATAGTTAATAATACCTTGCATTCTTGGAAAATGTAGAGAGTAGATGTTATGTTATCTCACCACAAAAATGATAACTATGTGAGGCAATGCATTTGTTAATCAGCTAAATTTAACCATTCCACCACTACACACACACACACACACACACACACACCCTTCAAAACTTATGTAGTACATGATTTAAAAATATTATCTTATTGTGGCCGCGGCGCGGTGGCTCAAGCCTGTTACATCCCAGCCACTTGGGAGGGGCCGAGACGGGCGGATCACGAGGTCAGGAACGAGCACCATCCTGGCAACACAGTGAAACCCCGTTCTCCTACTAAAAAAATACAAAAACTAGCCGGCGAGGTGGCGGGCGCCTGTTAGTCCAGCAGCGCTACTCGGGAGCTGAGCGGGGAGAAATGGCGCAAACCGGGAGGCGGAGCTTGCAGTGAGCTGGATCCCGGCACTGACACTCCAGTCCGGGGGCGACGAGAGCCGAGACGCGCCTGCAAAAAAAAAAAAAAAAAAAAAAAAAAAAAAAAAAAGAAAAAAAAAAAAATTATCTGTCAATTTAAAGATATTTACTTAAAAGAGTTCAAAATGGAAAAATGATCGATAACAGCAAATCAAACCAACCTCATAAATTTATAAAGCTGGGCTAGAGGGAGAGCTTATCGGGGCAACCCCACAGAAAGACTGTTAGCCATGGAGAGATTACCATTATTCCTCACCAGGAGCCAGCCCTAAGAGCTGCAAGGGGTATAGCACCTTCCAGCCACTACAGGGTTATTTAACTAAATGTGGTGCCTGTAGATGGGAAGACCATAAATCAGAAACAGGCACCCAGGGCTGTCGGGGTGGGGAGTCTAAGGTACCTCCTCCAAGTTCTCCCCTCTAATGTTTCCACCCCCACACCCACCCCAGCCACAGTCCTGATCCAGACCTCTTCCTCTCTTTCCGTTTGCTTGGCTGGTTTCCCTGCCTCCAGCCTCTCAGAGTATCAACATAGTGCTATTTTAAATTACAACTCGAAAGTCCAATCTTATTGCTCCAATAAAAGACTTTCAGTAACTCGCATTGTGCCTGAGATGTAGTTAAGTGCATTGCAGTTTGTAACTCCATTGCTAGAGTCAGACCACCTGGGTTCAAAGCCCAGGTCCTCTTCCCACTAGCTGCGGGAATTGAAGAAAGTTACTATCCTCTCTGAACTGCGGGAATTGAAGAAAATTACTATCCTCTCTGAACTTTTAAGACAGAGAGAGAGAGAGAGAGAGAGAGAGAGAGAGAGAGAGAGAGAGAGAATGAATGATAATAACAATAGCACCTGCTTCACAATCTATAATGGAGCACTTAGTACAATGCCTGGCAAAGAGTAGGTGATCAGTAAATGGTGGCCGGTCATTATTAACATCTAAAACATCAGCCGTGGAGATACAATGACTGTTCACACAGCCCATCCTTTTCTGGGAATTGTGCAGAATGCACTCCCAACCATCGCAAGAAGACTTCATGTCTCCATTCACCGGTTATTCATTCATTTTTGATAGCCTATTATGTGCCAGAAACTGTAGTCAATGCTGGGGAATCTGGATTTTTTAATATGTTCCACAGGTGATTCTTATCAGGTAACTTTGGAAAGCACCAATTTTGTATATGTGAGAGAGAAGTGGCGAATAATTCCCCTCAGAGCTTATGTTCCAATAAAGTGGGCTGAGCCCTCCTGCTCAAGACTTTAGACTTCAGTCAATTCAGGCTGGTCACTTAAAATGAAAGCCTCTAACAGTGAAAGCTGTGGAGCAAGAATCAGAGTAGGCTGATGTGGAGGATGAGAGATGAAGCAGCAGCCCAGAGGGGCAGAGTAGCCCCTGAGATCCAACTGACCTCTAGCCTGCATGGTCCTGAGAAACCTCTCCATCCTTATAACAAGTTCTTCCCTAGGTATAAGAAAGGTTCAATAAATTTATGTTTACATGCCCCCAACCAGAAAAAGATCTATGCATGGATTCAGGGATGACCACAGGTAGGAACCAAGCTCCAATGTATTACATAAGTGAATATTCTGATAGCCCTGTAACTATGTCACAAATGTCATCTGTTAATCCCCAGAACAATCATAGCAGTTGGAGCTTTCAAGCCCATTTTACACATGTCAAGACTGAGGCTCACAGAGGCAGAGCAGAAATTTGAACCTAAGTATACCTGGCCCCAAACTTGTGTTTTAGCTTTGTACCTTTTACTTTACAAAGACAGAGGTCATCGCCCTCCTGTAGCAGCTGAAGTGAGCGTGACTCCGTGCCTCCCTTGCCTACTTATTTTCATTTGCACCTACTCAATTCCAGGCACTGTCTCTAGCTATGGGGGTTGTAAAAATGAATCGGACACAGATTATGATCACAAAATTGCTGGACTGCAGGGATGTCCCACCTATGATAACAATCTAAAATCTCAGTGCTGTATATCACATGGCTGCCATGGTCCCATGAGGGTCTGGGAGGTTCTTCATCCTGGGATCAGGGATCTGAATCCTTTTATTGTGTAGTTGTACCATTTCAGAGACCTTCACTTCCTGCTGCTCAGACAAGGAAGAAGCCGGTAACATTGTAGAAAAATTGTAACTACCAAGCCTAGATGTGACAAACATAATTAATTTCCCACCAGTTTTCCCTGGAAGAGCACATGCAATTGTAACCATCCAGCCAGGCTCTGTTAGAGAAAACAAAGTTGGTGTCCTGTGACACCTGGTGAGTAGGCTGCAATGTGCTTTCTGCCCTTGACAGTCAATTTATGCAGCCAGAGCCGTGAAGTTCTGTACCCACAAGAGACAGTGAGGGCTGGACAAACTCACCTCTGGGTCAAGCTGAAGCCCGCCTTGGCCAAAGCATTTTGCCCTCATCAGACTCCTGCCCGCAGAGCCCCAGTGACAGCTAGCATGGATACTTCTCTGTGCCTTTCCTTGCCTTCATGTTTTTAGTGTGCTCTGACTCCCTCAGACAGGTGCAGCCACTGAAGAATAGGGCTGTTAATCTTCAAGATGAGAGCAACAGAGAGAAGGGCAGCCTCAGTGCAAAAGCTCCTGACTCATTCACAGCCAGGACTTACAACGATAACTATACTGCCCAACAGTTAAAAGATAAGGCTGCGGTCCTCATCTCTAGTAAATTATTGAAAGCCTCTTCTTTACTACCCTCAACCTCCCATCTGCACGCTTACCTCCTCTACCAGATTCCCAGCACCTGAGTATCACACAGCGTCATAGAAGCAGATTTCCCAAACTTGACTGCTGTTAGGAAACTGGAAGGCTTGCTTGCTAAATATGTAGACTATCAGGCTTCTCCCCTAGAAATTCTCTCTCTGACAAAGAACCCAGAAATCTGTATTTTCTGAGAGTTCCAAGTAATTCTTACCCTGGAAAAAGGTTGAAAAACACTGATATGATGCACGTGGCCATGAAAAATAACTTCTGAATGTTCCCTAGCTTGAAAACACAATTACAATTATATGTCACTTTTAACACTATTGCCTTAGAGTCCTGTTAACAACTGATATCTGTGCATTACTTAAGAGTGACTTCATTCAAGTCTTACAATCACCATAGGGGCTAAGTGGAAGCTGGGCCTGGAGAAGGTTAGTGACTTGTCCAGGAGGAAATGATAACGTTTAGATCAAGCCCAACCTTTCTGACTCCAAAGCAGGCAGAGCATACTAAAAAAAATGCTGTGAAGCTTCTCTGAAATCTCCTCCACCTGGGCCACATGGAGAGTGGTGAGCAAACACACAGCTGGGAAGATGGGCTGAGGCTGGGTGAAAACAGGTGTGACACTGAGTTCTTCTTGTTGGGGTCATGGAAGACTAGAGCACCAGGGGGTACAAAGGAGGGCCCAGGACTTGGATTCTAACTACACAGGGTGACTTGGAAATCATTAAATGTCAAAGAAGGCAGGAATCCAAGTCCACACCAGTCAGCCAAAGTATCAATAACCCATCCCCCTTGACCAGGCTCTTGGTCTCTGCCATGTCTTACTTCTGGGTATGAGGGCTTGTGTTTCTAATGGTGAACCTTTAATGAAGCTGCTGCAGCTCCCCCCTTCTGAGTTATCTTTCTCTTTTGTTTCTTATTTTTATAGATTCAGGGGGAACAAGTGAGGTTTTGTTAAATGGATATATCGCATACAGGTGAAGTCTGGGCTTTTAGTGTGGCCATCACCTGGATAGTGTTCATTGTACCCATTAAGTACTTTCTCATCCCTCATCCTCTCCCAACCTCCTGCCCTTTTGAGTCTCCAGTGTACATTATTTCACCCTCTGTGTCCATGTATACACATTATTTAGCTCCCACATGTAATTGAGAACATGCAGTATTTTACTGTTTCTAAATTATTCCACTTAATGGCCTCTACTTCCACGCATGTTGCTGCAAAAGATGTGATTTCATTCTTTTTTATGTTTGAGTAGTGTTCCATTGTATACACATGCAACATTTTTAAATCCAATCATTTGTTGATGGACATTTGGGGTGATTCTATATCTTTCCTATTGTGAATAGTGCTGCAATAAACATACAGGTACAGGTATCTTTTTGATATAATAATTTATTTTCCTTTGGATAGATACCCAGCAGTGGAATTTCTAGATCAAATGGTAGTTTTATTTTTAGTTCTTTGAGAAATCTGCATACTGTTTTCCATAGAGGTTGTACTAATTTACATTCCCACCAACAGTGAATTAGCATATTTTTTTCTAGATCTTCGCCAGCATCTGTTATTTTTTGACTTTTAATAATAGCAAGCTGACTGGTGTAAGATGGTATCTGCTTATGGCTTTAATTTGCATTTCTCTAATGATTAGTGGTGTTGTGCATTTTTTTATATGCTTGTTGGCAATTTGTATGTCTTAAAATGTTGTTCATGTCCCTTGCCCATTTTTTAATGGGGTTGTTTTTTTATTGTTGTTGTTGGGTTAAGTTCCCTGTAGATTCTGGATATCAGTCCTTTGTTGGACGCATAGTTTGCAAATATGTTCTCCCATTCTGTAGGTTGTTTGTTCACTCTGGTGACTGTTTCTTTTGCTGTGCAGAGCTCTTCTGTTTAAGTCTCATTTGTCTATTTTTGTTGTTGTTGCATTTTGTTTTGAGGTCTTAGTCATGAATTCTTTGCCTATGCCAATATCCAGAAGAGATTTTCCTAGGTTTTCTTCTAGTATTTTTACAGTTTTAAGTCTTATATTTAACTGTTTAATCCACATTGGGTTAATTTTTGTATATGGTGAGAAATAGGGGTCCAGTTTCACTCTTGGGCATATGGCTATCCAATTTTCCCAGCACCATTTATTGAATATGGTATCCTTTCCCCAGTGTATGTTTTTGTCAACTTTGTCAAAGATCAGTTGGCTGTGGGTATGTAGCTTTGTGTTCTCCAACCTGTTTCATTGATCTATTTGTCTATTTTTGTACCAGTACCACACTATTTTGGTTGCTGTAGCCTTGTAATATAATTTGAAGTTAAGTGATGTAATGCCTCCCACTTCGTTCATTTTGCTTAGGCTTGATTTGGCTATTTGGGGTCTTTTTTATTACATGTGAATTGTAGGGTTTTTTTTCTAAATGTGAAAAATGAAGTTGGTATTTTTATAGAGAAAGCGATGAGTCTGTAGATTGCTTTGGACAATGTGTTTATTTTAACAATATTGATTCTTCTGATCCATGAGCATGGTATGTTTTTTCCATTTTTTTGTATGTCATCTATAAATACTTTTATCAGTGTTTTGTAGTTTTCCTTGTAGAGATCTTTCACCTCCTTGGTTAAATATATTCCTAAGTATTTTATTTTTTTTTGTGGCTATTAAAAATGAGATTGAGTTCTTCATTTGGGTCTCAGCTTGATTGTTATTGGTGTATAGAAATGCTACTGGTTTTTGCACATGAATTTTGTATCCTGAAATTTTACTGAATTAATTAATCAAATCTAGGAGTCTTTTGACAGACTCTTTAGGGATTTCTAGGTATAAGGTCATATCATCAGCAAACAGAGATAATTTGAGTTCCTATTTTCCAGTTTGAATACCTTTTATTTATTTCCCTTGCCTGATTCTGGCGAGGACTTCCAATATTATGTTGAGTACGAGTGGTGAAAGTTGGTATCTTCAACTTGTTCCAGTTCTCACAGGGAAGGTTTTCAACTTTTCCCCCATTCAGTACTATGTTCACTGTGGGTCTGTCATATATGCCTTTTATTATTGTGAGGTATGTTACTCCTATGACTAATTTATTGAGGGTTTTTATCATGAAGAGATGCTGAATTTTATCACATGCCTTTTCTGCATCTCTTGAGATAATCACATGGTTTTTGTTTTTAATTCTATTTATGTGATCACATTTATTGATTTGCATATGTTGAACCATCCTTGTATCCTTGGAATAAAACTTACTTGGCCATGATGTATTATCTTTTTCATGTGCTGTTGAATTTGTTCAAGTAATATTTTGTAGAGGATTTTTACATCTATGTTAGTCTGGGATATTGGTCTGCAGTGTTGTTGTTGTTGTTTCGTTGTCTAGCTTTGGTGCCAGGGTGATACTGACTTTGTAGGATGAATTAGGGAAGATTCTCTCCTTTTCAATTGTTTGGAATAGGATTGGTACCAGTTCTTCTTTGTATGTTTGGTAGAATTAAGCTGTGAATCCATTTGATCCTGAGCTTTTTATATTTTTATTGGGAGATCTTTTATTACAGATTCAATCTCACTATTTATTATTGGTCTGTTCAGGATTTCTATTTCTTCCTAGTTCAATCTTGGGAGGTTGTATGTTTCTGGGAATTTATCTATTTTCTCTGGATTTTCTAGCTTGTGAGCAGAGAATTATTCATAGTAGTCTCTGGTTATCTTTTGTATTTCTGTGGTATCAGTTATAATGTCTCATTTTTTATTCGTGATTGTGTTGATTTGAATCTTCTCTTTTCTATGTTTATCTAGCTAGTGGTCTATCAATTTTGTTTATCTTTCAAAAAACTTCTTGTTTTATTGATCCTTTGTATTTTTTGTTTGCTTGTTTGTTTGGTCTTAATTCCATTTAGTCTGCCCTACTCTCTGTTGTTTATTCTTGTAGCTTTGGGTTTGGTTTGTTCTTGTTTTTCTAGATCCTTAAGTTGTGTCATTAGGTTGTTAATTTTTTATCTTTCTATTTTTTGATGTAGAACTTCTTGCCATGAACTTCCCTCTTAGTGCTGCTTTTGCTGTATTCCAGAAGTTTTTGTTGTTGCATCTCCATTTTCATTGGTTAAAAATGCTTTTTAATCTTCATCTTAATTTTGTTGTTGGCCCAAAGATCATTCAGGAGCATATTGTTTAATTTCCATGTATTTGTACCATTTTGAGAGTTTGTTTTGGAATTAATTTCTAGTTTTATTCCATTGTGTTCTGATAAGATCCTTGATATGATTTTGATTTTTTTACATTTACTGAGACTTGTTTTGTGGCCTAACATATGGTCTATCTTGGAGAATGTTTCATGCACTAATAAGAAGAATTATATTCTGCAGTTTAGGGTAGAATTTCTGAAATGTCTGTTAGGTCCATTTAGTCTAATGTCCAATTTAAGTCCAGTGTTTCTTTGTTCACTTTCTGTCTCAATGATCTGTCTAATGATGTCAATGGATTGTTGAAGTCCCCCACTGTTATTGTATTGCTGCCTATCTCTTTTCTCAGGTCCAATAATATTTGTTTTCTGAATCGGGAAGCTCTGGTATTGGGTGCATATATATTTAGGATTCTTATGTCTCCTTGTTGAATTGATCTCTTTATTATCATTACACAATGATTTTCTTTGTCCTTTTTACCGTTGTTTATCTAAAGTCTTGGCCGGGCACAGTGGCTCACACCTGTAATCCCAGCACTTTGGGAGACCGAAGCAGGTGGATCACGAGGTCAGGAGATCGAGACCATCCTGGCTAATATGGTGAAATCCCATCTCTACTAAAAAAAAAATAAAAAAATTAGCTGGGCATGGTGGCATGCCCCTGTAGTCCCAGCTACTCAGGAGGCTGAGGCAGGAGAATGGTGTGAACCTGGGAAGCGGAACTATTTATTATTGGTCTGTTCAGGATTTCTATTTCTTCCTAGTTCAATCTTGGGAGGTTGTATGCAATGAGCCGAGATCACGCCACTGCACTCCAGCCTGGGCGACAGAGCAAGACTTCCTCTCAAATAAATAAATAAATTATGTTTTATCTGATATAAGTATGGCTACTCCTGCTCACTTTTAGTTTATGCTTGCGTGGAATATTTTTCTACTCCTGTACCTTTAGTTGTTATCTTTACCAGTAAGGTGAGTTTCTTCTAAGCAGCATATGGCTGGTTCATGTTTTTTTAATCCATTCTGCCACTCTATATCTTTTAAGGAAAGCATTTAATCAATTTACATTCAAAGTTAACATTGATATTGAGGTTTTGTTCCTGTCATAATGTTATCTAGTTGCCTGGGTTTCTTGTTTTTTTTCTCTCTCTCTGTGTGTTTGTGGTTTTGTGTTCTGTCATGTTACCACCTGATTTCTTTCTCTTCCTCATTTGTGTTATTGTTTGGTAAGATCATGAGTTTTACACTTTCATGTGCTTTTATGATGGTATCAACCTTTCCTTTCCATGTTTAGAACTCCTTTGAGCATTTATTGTAGGACCAGTTTAGTGGTAATGAATTTCTTTAGCATTTGCTTGTCTGGGAAAGACTTTATTTCCCCTCCATTTATGAAGCTTATTCTAGCAGGATACAAAATTTGAGGCTGACACAACTTTTTTAACTACTTCAAAAATAGAACCTTAATCTCTTCTGGTTTATAGGGTTTCTGCTGAGAAGTCCACTGTTAGTCTGATAGGGCTTCCTTAATAGTCTGATGACTATATACTGTGGCAAGGTCCTTCTTGCAATGCATTTTCCTGAAGTTCATTGAGTCTCTTAAATCTAGATGTCTAGGTCTCTTGCTAGAGTAGGGGAGTTTTCCTCAACTATTTCCTCAGATACATTTTCTAAACTTTTTGCTTGTTTTTCTCCCTCAGAAATACCTAAGACTCATAGGTTCAAACAGTTTACATAGTCATGGGCTTCTCAAAGCCTTTATTCATTTTTCTTAAATTATTTTTTCTTTTTGTCTGACTGGATTAATTTGAAATACATGTCTTCAAGCTATCAGATTCTTTCTTCTGCTTGGTCTAGTCTCTTGTTGGAGCTTTCAACTGCATTTTGTAATTCCCTTCATAAATTTTTCTTTTGTAGAAATTGTTTGTTTTCTTAATAACTATCTTTGATAAATTTTTTGTTCATATTCTAAATTAATTTTCTGATTTCTTTTTATTAGTTTTCAGATTTGTTTGATCTCATTAAGCTTTAAAATAAATTATTTTTGAGTTCTTTATCTGCACTTCAAAAATTTCATTTTGGTTACTGTCAGAGCATATTATTTTTTCATACTTCCAGAATTATTCCACTGGTTCTTTCTCATCTGGAGAAGCTGTGACTACTTATTTTTGAATTTCCTATCATTTGCACAGGACATTATATTTTTCCCCATGAGAATGTGACTATAATCTATGTTGAATAAAGTCTCTTTGTTCCTTTCACTTTCTCTTTCCTTTCTCATTTCCACTTTCTCTTCCTTTTTCTTTCTACATCTTTCTTTAGCCCTTTCTCTTTCTCTTTTCCCTTCTCTTTTCCTTCCTCTCTCTTTCCCTCTTTGTTCTTTCTCTTCCCCTTTCTCTTTTTCTAATTTCCCTCTCTTTTCCTTTCTTTGTATCTTTTCTTTTTTCTACCTTTCTCTCTTTCCTTTTTCTTTGCCTTTCTCTTTCCCTTTCTCTCCCTTTTTTCTTTCTCTTTCCCTTTCTTTCTCCTTTCCCTTTTTCTCTTTGTATCTTTCCCTTTCTCTTCCCTTTCTCTCTCCTTCTTTTTCCTTTCTCTTTGCTTTTCTGTCATTCTCCTTCCCTCTTTTTCATTCCCTTCTTTCTCTTTTCCTTTCTCTTTCACTTTCTCCCTTTCTCTTTTTCCTTTCTCTTTCTCTTTCTTGTTTTCTCCCTTTCATTTTTTCCTTTCTCTTTCTCTTCCCCTTTCGTTTTCTCCTTTTCTTTCTTTTTTCTATTAAATCTCTTTCTTTCTTGTCTTCTTTTTTTAATCATTTTCTCTTTCTCTCTACCTTTTCCTCACTTACCTCTCACACACACATACATACCTCACAGACTCAAATTCTCTTCCAGTGAGATTTCTCTTTCTTGAAATAACACCTTCTTAACACTCACAACTTTTTAATCCACTCTTTTACACACTTTAATACTCATAATGAACTCTCTCCTTCATTCTTGCATGTACACATATACATGTTCACTACCATCACAGGCTGAGGCTCAGGTGGAGGAGTGAGTCATATTCATTGATATCTTGTTTACTGATGGCACACATGTTACCTGTCACCATGACCACCAGCTTTTATCAATATGCCTTTTTCCTCTTTATTGTATGTTTATGGCCCACAGTGCACAGCAGGTATGACTTGAGTCCACCTAACAACCTTTCCATTCAATTCCTGCTCTTCACTGGTTTTTCTCCAGATCCAATGGCTGAAAATGTGCTGGAAGAGATTCATACCAATCAAGGGGAAAATGGCCCATTACAGCATTAGCCATGGCTGTGTGCGCTTTGCTGAGCAGTAGGGGCATCTCAGCTCATGAATTGGTACAGTACAAGTTTCTCCAAGGCTAGACTATTCCTGTCTGGTACATTTTCCTAATAAAACACCTCACACTGTGTCTTTGCTAAATGGCGATTGTGTTGATGTCTTAGAATTTTGGCTAAAGCTCAAAGCTGAAAGGTGGCCACAAATGAGACCAGGATCTCTTAGTCCATCCTAAACAAGCTTTAAGAGTCAAAGTAAGAGTTTCTTTGTTGTCTGCCTAGCAGGAAGTGTGTGGCATCCTCTTTTGCTCTCCATGGCAGGGTCATAGGGTGTGTACTTTGCCTCACCACAGCCCCCAGGGAGCTGCTATGACTGCAGAGTGGAGAAGGACAGCCACAGTGCAAGCAAGCTCCACTTCCTCAGAAGGAAAAGCAAGGGTGTAGGTTTCCCTATGGATTAAGGTGACTTCACCAAAAGTTGCTAAACTGTAACCATCTTGAGAAAACCCCTGCAAAGAAAGATTGACCATAGACTGAAGACATTTCAGCAGGAAGTCTGGAGATGTTTCCTCTGAGCAAGAGCTCAGGCAGATAGGGGCAGATGATGACAGCCAGCTAGAGAATGTATCAGCAACTTGAGAGAGCTGTGCAGTATCAGAGATCTCTGGGAGGACCAAGAATGTGTCTTGAAGGACTCGCAGAATCTCCTTGAGCATGTGGGCCTCACAGGCCCCAGTATGCCAGCAGCTGTCAAATAAGATTTCCTTCCCGTTCTTCCTCCTCGCTTATCCAGAAGCAGTAAGTGAGTAGAGAGGAGGGAGCAAAAGCCAGGAGACAGAGTCAAAAACAGACCACATCTCCCTTCTACAAGGCAGGAAGCTGAGCCTGGGTCTGTCCTGAGCTGGGCAGTAGAGGACAAATAGCATTTGGTAAAAGAGTGAAGTTTTAATTTAAATCACATTGAGCTTTTTAATACTCAAAAAATGAGACCATTCTAATGACTATTACAAAAAACAAAACAACAAAAAAAAAAACCTTCTATCCTTATTTGAAATGCTACCTAGCAATAGAAAAGGGGTTCCCAACAGAACTGGTTTGAAGAGCAGTGGCGGTGGGGTGTCAATAAGTTATTCTCGGATTGTATTCTACCAAGTTCATTCAACATATAGGTAGGTTATACTTACAGTTCAGATGTGTTCAGATATAAGGCATGCTAGAATCTTGGTGCAGGATGTGCAGGGTGGGGGTAATTGTTAAATGTGGACTCTGAGCTGGGAGGAAAAAAACAACCATAAGTGGGACCAGAGAGAAGGGTCTGGGGATGCTAACCTGGTTCCAGACAAGTATGTGGCCCCCAGCCCAGATCCAAAAGTCTGGTTCTCCACATACCTGTGTTGGGTATTCTGACTATTTGGGAGGATGATCCAGCAGTAAGATTCAAGACTCAGAGGCCAAAGAGCTCAGGAGCCAGTAAGTGGTATACCTGGCTCTGGAAGGTCCCTGGCAATGGACAGGGGGCCAAGTACATTCTATCATGCAGGAGAGGGACAAAGGGAGTTAAATAGAATACCTGGGTTCCACCAAATTCACTGAGGTTCAGGAAGAGACATCCACCCAAAGGTAAGTATGAAGAATTAGGAAGGTAACTAGTAAGGTACAGGGCAGGAACCAGTCCTGTGGTATGAAAGGAGGCAGAAGGGTTCGTTAAGCGAGGAGACTCAGTTCCATGAGTTTGCTTCCCAGGAACTGTTCCCCTATGATCCCCTCTTTGCTTAGTCTGGGCTGGGTTAAAATCTCTGTTTCTTATCTCACTGTCAAGTAATTGTCCCTTACTTTCCTATCTCCTTTGCAGGGCCTAGAGGAGGACTTATCTGGGGGCAAGGATTCAGTAAATGTTTCATGAGTAAGTGAATCAATGGATGGATTAATGAATGAATGGATGGATAAAGAGCTACATAGGTGCTTTGGACTAGCTCCTGGCAGTGCATAGGTCCAAAGTTTGGTTAGCAATGAACAAGCCTTAGCAGGTAGGTTAGGGGAGGAAGGTGCCAGGGAATCCAGTGAGAAGTTGCTGGGGAAGGCAGAGGTCAGGGAAACAAGATGGCAGTGGATATTCTGCCCTTTCTGCAGTTTTTCACAACTGACGTTGGGGTGTTTGCAGCATAGAGGCCATCACAATGCAAGTATATCTTCTATATTAAAGAAGTCATAAGCAGTCATTCATCAATGGTGCCAGGCACTGTGGCACTACAACTTGTAGGTAGAGAAACCACATCCAAAGGGGCATATGATCCAGCTCCTGCTGAATCTGTTCCCAATGAATCACAGCTACAGAAGAATAATGTCATTTGGGAACATATGCTAAGAACACCTTCCCAATAAAATTCTCTAAATTAAAAGGCAGTGTTTAAATCAGGGTGAGCATATCAATATCAATGAGACGCAATTGATTCCAGCTACCTGAGGGGCAAATCAGGCCCATATTACCATGCATAGCCATATTACTGCAGTAAGTCAAGCGGGCAGACAACGGGAGAGTGGTCAGACACCACACCCCACACAATTTCAGATCTCTGAGCCCTATGCCAAGATTCTGCCAAACCGTATGGCATCCAAGAGATGGGAGTTAGATAGGAAAAGCATATGGCTAGGGTTGGAGAGGGAGGGGTACAGTGGGTAGGAATTGCACAAGAAACAGACTTGCTTTTCCAGAGGAGGTCTGCTTCAGCATCAGACTGTTGAGGTAAAAATATGCTGTTTGAAACAAACAAAAAAAAAGTCTTTAGTATTGCCTTTTAACACCAGGAATTGTGCACTGGAGGGTGGGCCACAAACAGCTTATACCCTGCGCACTCACAAAGTGCAGACATGCAGATGGGTGCACACAGGGAAAGTAACCCCAGGAGTCCAGACACTCTTGGGTGCTGTCAGAGGCATCTGGCAGAAGTAACTTGATTACTTGATTCAAGACCCACATTACATGTTTTGCAAGTATAATTTTTTTATTATTTCTTTGGGGGTAAAAAAAAAGTACACACATAAAATTAAGTTTTAGCATATTTTAGTGTGTTTGCCAACTGCTACATGGGGAAGGGTGACAGATTTGGATCTTTAAATTATGTATTTTAAAGTGGTCATAAGTAATTTAAAATTAAAAAAAAAAAAAGAAAAGAAAACTATCACAGAAATCTAAAAGGCTATTACTACTTGGTGAGGAAAAGCCAATCTAGGAATTTCCGAAGTGGGTGAATATGAAACTCAGAGGGAACTGGGTCAAGCATTGCATATCCAAGCAACAGCCTGCCTTTCCATATTTAACGTGAGACCAGGCCATAAATCTAACAATAGTTAGACACTGTGTGCCCAAGGGCATTCCTTGGTTCAATAAGATATGTGACATTGAGCAAGTCACCTTCTCTCAAAATTAATTAAGAGTTTTGGAAGACCTGCAATGGCCTGCTACTTTGCTAAATTTCATAACCATGCACTTTTAAAAATCCTCATCACAGCTGCAAGGATGTAGACATTATTATTCCCAAATTCTGAGTGAGGAAACTATGGCTCAGAAAAGTTTTATAACCTTCCCAGTGTCACACAGTGTCCTGGAACATCAGGACTGGCCAGGAGATGGAATGTCTAAAATCAGGGAGAGCAGTGCCAAGCCAGAAAACCAGCAGAGGAAAGAAAGGAAGCCAGAGTGAAGCAACAGCTGGGATCTTGCCCAATCTGGCCTCATTTTCCCTTTATCCACCTTAAAGGCTGACTTTTTACAAGCCACCTTGAAGATTCTAAAAAGCTTCCGACACTCAGGAAAGCTGATTCAGGATTCAAATGCAGATAGTGATGATGATGATGATGATGATGTTGTGGATGATGATAACAGTGATAACTGATGGTAAGGATGATGAGGATGATGATGGCAATTATAAATAAAAGCAATACCATATATTGAGCTCCTTCTACGTGTCAGGCATTGTTATGTACTTTAAATTCTTTATCTCATCTTGTTTTCACTATAACTTGGTGAGATAGAGATTATGATCATCCTTCATGTGATAGATGAAGAAATTGAGGCTCAGAAGAGAATGGGTTCCCCAAGGTAACACAGCTAATAGGTAGTAAAGTTAAAACTCAAACCCAGGCCTTGAAACTCCAAAGGCCATGTTCTTAATCAGTAAACTTGATGGCCTTCTCACAGCAATTTAGCCACAAGCCCCCAGGGAGGAATTTGACCAAAGTAATTCCTGAGGTTCCATGCAGAAATGAAATGCTATCACCATGACTTCATATTTTCACTACAAATACATCCAAAGTATGTCTGTCTTCTAAATTTTAGTAATTTTGTTGTTGAACAGTTTTTGATTTTATTTATATTTATTTATAATTATTCTCTTATAATTATTTTTCTATGACATCAATACTTGGTAAGGTATTCTGCTAGAGGGGAAAAAATAACAACTCTCTTTTACTTTAATCTGTTTTCTGACTGTACATTCTTTAAACTCTTGAGTCCATCTGGAACTCATTTTTATGTATGGTAGTAATCAAATTTTAGATCCACTGACCTAGCTAACACTATTTCTGACAAAAGCCTCTTTTATTGCCTCTTCCTGCAATTATCACGTGATAAGTCATTCTTCTTTCAAAGCTGAAGTTTTCCAAATGCTTTTCCAATTATTTGAGTTCCTGCCAATATGTCTGAGTCTCAATATTCCTAATCTATGTATAGGCAATTCTACATTAAACTTTTTGGCAAATGAATTTGACCAAAAAGGGACTGGCTAAGATGATAACTTATAGCAGATACCTGATGTCCCCACATTCAAATTTTCAGGAAATAAGACAAATAGACTTTAGTTAACATTCCATTAGCAATTTGTAGACTGATCCTGCTGAAGACCACTAAGACTGGCATTACCCAGGGCATATACAGCATTTAACAGACAGCTGATTGGTGCTAATTGCTGGTCCACTGGAGGACAGTCAAAGTGGTCCCATGGAGGTGAGATGCCCCAAGTGAGAAAACAGTAAAATCACCATATCTGTGACATAAACACATAGCACTGAAGGTCAGAAGAACCATTTTTTTAAAAAAATGCTCTTATGAAATAGATTTCCTCCAAGAAGCAGGACAAAACATGAAACATTCATGAGTCTTACTCTCAGCAAGATTCAAGAACATATTGCATCTATGAAGCTAAATCAAAGTCATGAAGAAGTAACAATCTGACATCAGGAAAGACTGGGCAAAGGTGAAAACAAAACTGTGGAATTAAAGTCGTAATGAAAGCAGGTAAATACTACAGAATATCAGATTACCAAAGTGGAAGATAAATGAGAAACACAAAACTCTAAGCAGAAAGATAAACACATTTTGCTAAACATAAGAAAAGAGGAGAGATATGGAAGATACAGTGAAGAGATCCAATCTACATATAACCCTTATGTCTACAATATTCTAGCTTTTTTAAATAACAGCTTTATTGAGATATAACTCATGCACAATTCACCCATTAAAGTGTACAATAGATTTTAGTATATGTACAGAGACATCCAACCATTCTCACCATCAGTTTTAGAATATTTTCATCACTCCAAAAGAAACTCCATATCCTTTTTTATTTTTATTTTTAAGTTCAAGAGTACATATGCAGGTTTGTTATACACACAAACTTGTGTTATGGGAGGTTGTTGTACAGATTATTTCATTACCCAGGTGTGTCACCTAGTGCCCATTAGTTATTTTTCCTGATCCTTTCCCTCCTCTCACCCTCTACCCTCTAATAGGCCTCAGTGTGTTTTGTTCTCATCTATGTGTCCATGTGTTCTCGTCCTTTAGCTCCTGCTTATAAGTGAGGACATGCAGTTTTTGGAAACCCCATATCCTTTAGCACAGAAATACCTCATCTCCTTTCAGCCTTAGATAATCACTAATATCCTTTCTTTCTCTGTGGATTTGCCTACTCTGACAGTTTATATAAATGGAATTATATGGTCTTTTGTAAATAGCTTCTTTTACCTAGCACAGTATTTTTGAGGTTCATACCCATAGTGTATGATATGGTTTGGCTCTATGTCCCCACACAAATCTCATCTCAAATTGTAATCCCCACATGTAGAGGGAGGGATCTGGTGGGAGGTGATTGGATCATGGGGGCAGTTTCCCCCATGCTGTTCTTGTGATAGTGAGTTCTTATGAGACGTGATGATTTAGAAGTGGCAGTTTCCCCTGTGCTCGCTCGCTCTCCTGCCACCACGTAAGACATGACTTACTTCCCCTCCCCCTTCCATCATGACTGTAAGCTTCCTGAGGCTTACCCATCCCTGTAGAACTGTGAATCAATTAAACCTCTCTTCTTCATAAATCACCCAGTCCCAGGTATCTTTATAGCATTGTGAGAACAGACTAATACATGTACATCAGTATTTCATTCCTTTTTATGAACAAACAGCCACATTTTGTTTTTTTATTCATCAGTTGGTGGACACTTGAGTTGTTTTCACCTTTCGGCTCTTATGAATAATCTGTTATAAACATGCATGTACAAGTTTTTTGTTTGTTTTTTCATACATATATTTCCATTTCTCTTGGGTATATACCTAAGGGCAGAATTATTTGATCATATAGAAACTCTACATTTAAATTTTTGAAGAATTGAAGGACTTTTCCAAAGCAGATACACCATTTTACATTCCCACACGTAGTGTGTGAGTGTTCCAATTTCTTCATATTCTTGCCAATACTTGTTATTATCTGTATTTTTAATTACAGCCATTCTAGTAGGTAGGTATAGTGTCTCACTAAGGTTTTGATTTGCATTTCCCTAATGACTAATGATGCTGAGCTTCTTTTCATGTGCTTATTGGCCACTTGCATATCTTCTTTGGAGAAATCCTTTATCCATTTTTAATTGTATTTTGCTTTGTATTATTGAGTTGTAACAGTTCTTTATATGTTCTAAATACAAATGACAGAAATATGGTTTGCAAATATTTTTTCTTCCATTCAGTTGATTATCTTTTCATTTTCTTGATGATGTCCTTTGAAAACTTTTGAGGCACAAAGGTTTTTCATTTTGATGAAATTCATCTATTTTTCCTTTTGATGCTTGTACTATAGGTGCCATATTTTAAAACTCATTGCCAAATCCAAGACTGTGACGATTTACATCTATGTTTTCTTTAAAATTTGTATAGTCTTAACTCTTACATTTAGGTCATTAACCTATTTTAGAGTTAATTTTTGTATACTGTATGTAGTAGGGGTCCAACCTCATTCTTTTGCATTTGCATATCCAACTGTCCCAACACTTTTTAAGTCACTGTGTCATTTAATTGCCAAGGGAAATAACTTAAAACTGCAACCCACATGCCTGTAGAAAGCTCGGTGTCATCACCAATATTTTTTTTCCCCAGTGTACTGTTTTCATTGTTTTGCAGCAGAATGTCCAACACAGAACATAATTACAAATATTTGGTTATTCAGAAGAGGAGCTAGTGGTTAAGTGCAAATCGGAGACATGATTCTTTTGTTTTAAATAAATACTTGAACACAACTCAGGTCCTATAAGCATCTAGACTCCAGGCCTGAATCGTGGAGCTGCCTTGCCTGTGGGCCTGCAATGACATCATGATTCCCATCCCCCCACCACCCCCTCAGTAATCAATACACAGTGTATTAGTCCATTCTCACATTGCTATAAAGAACTACCTGAGACTGAGCAATTTATAAAGAAAAGCGGTTTAATTGGCTCATGGTTCCACAGGCTGTACAGCAAGCATGGCTGGGGGGCCTCAGGAAACTTACAACCATGGCAGAAGGTGAAGGGGAAGCCAGCATGTCTTGCTATGGGGAGCAAGAGAGAGCGAGCTAAGGGGAAGTGCTATATACCTGTAAACAACTAGGTCTTGTGAGAACTCACTCACTATCAAGAAAATATCAAGGGGGAAATCCATTCCATGTTCCAATTACCTCCTACCAGGCCCCACCTCCAACACTGGGGATCACAATTCAACATGAGATTTGGGTGGAGACATACAGCCAAGCCATATCACATAGAATCCAGTGCCAATGGGTGATCACAATGAGCTCCTTTTCTAGAGACTTCTCCATCCTTCTACAGAGATAATCTGGCCAGGACAAAGGTAATTGGAATTTCTTGAAGGTCAATGGTCCCTAACAGTGTTTTCTTATTTACTGTTCAAGATGATCTTGGCTTCCATGCTTTCAGAGAGATAGATGCACTTAGATGACTTTCATCATTAGGGCCAGTATGAAGGCTCACTCCATGCTTCTGAGGATGTTAGACCATGTGCCCTTGAAGAAGGCTTTGCTCTCTTCGTCTTTGAAGATCTTCATCCAACAATCTAGGATCCCCATGTACCTGATGTCAGCTCCTTTGTGCCAGGACTGCATCATCATCCACTTCCACACAGTGTTGAATGGTTAGGACGCCACACCAGGTCATGGCCATCACATCTGGGCAATCATCCAGTTTACCATGATGTAAGTGTTCCTGAGGTCAGGGAGTGCACCTTTGGCTGTATTGTACACACTGAGAGAGGCCACCAGGTAGATGATGGTGCCCAGCCTAAGACATTAAAGCTTTGACAGAGGCCCCAGATCCCATCAGACTTCATGATGTTCCCCAGAAAATCTCCCAGGCCTTCAAGCTCCCACTTTATGCCCAATTTTCTGGCTGCCAGGTGGGTTCTGGAAAAATCCAGGGGTAGATAAGGCAGTGAGAGGAGACCTGGACTGCCCCTCCAGAGTCCAGGTTCCTGAAAAATACCTTCAGAATTGCATGTGCTTGTCCACATGCCCCCGCACCCCAGCAAGACCTGCTTGTACTTACCCTGAAGGCAAAGTTGAGGGCTTACGTGGGAAAGTAGCGAATGGCATTGGCCAGGTTGCCCCTCCAGAAGAACAGCACACCCTGCTCCTTGGGTATACGGATCATGCAGTCCACGATGCTGTTTACCCACTTGTCAGGCATGATGTGCTCACTGGCACGTTGCACCTGCAGCAGCAGCAGCTTGACCCGCTCGCCGGGGACCATGGCATCATGGAGATGGCTGCAGTGAGGCATCTGGCCAGGAAGTCCTCGGTGAAGGAGGTGGCCTGATCTGTCTTGGCAGCCCAGAGGGCAGACAGTCAGAGAGTGGGCAAGGAGAGAACATGGAGGGAGCTGATGGCTCAGCTCTGCCGCTTCCCAGACCAAAAGACCATTAGCAATATTTTTAAGGATTCCTGTAGTGGAGAAGTGTGTTCATACTATCTTATCTTTCATTCCAAACTCTTGCTCCTGAGTCTTCTCTATCACAGATGCTGTATGGCTCAGAAAATGACACCCATGAACTGTACACAAAGATGCAAAGGCAGTCCAATAAATGCCTTCTAGTTCACTTTTCTCCAGAAAAAACAAATCCCAAGTAGATCTTTCCCACATATGCACCCTGGCTGCAGCCATCTGTCTCATGTGTAAACAACCTTACCACTGGAGCCACAGATGATGGCACCAGGGAAGCAAAGGTATGAAGGAGACAGGGAACGTTTAAGACAGCTTGATACACACACTACTTAAGAGGTGCATTCCATATAAGCAAGAGCAGACTGACCCAATTGAATTCTCTATTTGGGGAATTGTAAATGCTTCCCCTAATTTTATAAAATTAACGGAAACTAGATCACCATAATTGATCACCACCAACTACGTTTTTGTCAAAGGCAAGATACTCTTGATAATGCTAAGTTTTCTAGTAAAATGAGTATAATATTTATGTATTTTATGTTTTATCACTTTTTCAGCATTTATTAAGGCAGTAATAAAGTAATTTTTAAGGGTCTTATTGTGACTCTATGGCTATGAAGTCTTATTGTAATAAATTCCTGAAAGTAATCTTTTCCTTTATGGAATAAACTATTTGGTTCTGTTGTGTCATCTTTGTTCACTTTTTATTTTTTTAACATTTAAAATTCACAAGATTGGTCTACAGATTTCCTTTTCATTTATCCCCATTGAGAATATTTAAATTACGCTACTTTTCTTTCTTTCTTTCTTTTTTTGAGATGGAGTCTCACTCGTGTCACCCAGGCTGGAGTGCAACGGCATGATCTCAGCTCACTGCAACCTCCACCTCCTGGGTTCAAGCAATTCTCCCGCCTCAGCCTCCCCAGTAGCTGAGATTACAGGCATGGGCCATCATGCCCAGCCAATTTTTGTATTTTTAGTAGAGACAGGGTTTCACCATGTAGGCCAGGCTGATCTCAAACTCCCAGTCTCAAGTAATCCACCCGCCTCAACCTCCCAAAGTGCTGGGATTACAAGTGTGAGCCACTGCGCCGGGCAATTACACTACTTTTGAATTGGCTTTAAACTCATCAGGTTCCACATTCTAGAACCAATGCAAATGATATGGAAATGTTTCCATCTTTGTCAATTGGGGAAGAACATAATCATCTCCAGCCTAGGGTGTGGTGGGGGAGTTCTTTTTGAGATTTAATATTTTTTCTTCAAGAAACCCATCCATTTCTTAGGGAATCTCTAATTCACTATTACAATTGTCCATATTACTAACTTAAATGTTTCACATTCCACATATTTATCATTATATTACTGATCTAAGCTATACTTTTATATACATTTTTCTCCACTTTTAACTTGATTAAAATTTCCAGAACTTTGTTTTCTAAGAACCAGTTTTTTTTTATTTTTTATTTTTTGAGAGAGGGCCTCTGTCAACGAGGCTGGAGTGCAATGACTCAATCATAGCTCACTGCAGCCTCGATTTCTTGGGCTCCCACCTCAGCTTCCTGAGTAGCTAGGACTACAGGCATGTACCACCGAACTTGGCTAATTTTTTTTTATTTTTTATTTTTAGTAGAGACAGGTCTTGCTATGTTGCCCAAGCGAGTCTGGAACTCTTGAGCTCAAGTGATCCTCCTGGTTTGGCCTACCAAATGCTTAGACTACAGGCATTAGCCACCATGCCTGGCTAAGAACTAGTTCTAATAATTATTTATAAATTCTACTGTTTTCTATTTTTAAACTTATTTACCTATAATTCTTTATTTGTACTTTTTTAAAATTAATATTTCATTTAGTTTCTAGCTCCTATGTGTAATATATATGTACCAAAATTTTAATCGTTATTTTCTATCTTGATCTTTATAAATGGATATTTATAAAGGTATACTAATCTGTGATTAAATCCAAATATCCTATGGACAGTTGAAAGGATATATTTCTATTTGCATAGTATTACTATAATGATATTAACTAAAATATTTAATTGTATTACTTATTAAATTACTTCTATTTAATATAAATAATGTGTTGAAATTTGCTATTCTATTGTCTTCTTGTACTTCCAAATTTTTTGTTATGTTTATTTCGATGCTATTTCTTAGCACATAAAGTTTCATTACCATCAAATCTTCACTCTTAATCAGTGTTTCTCAATGTGTAGTCCTTGGACCAACAGCATCAGTCTCACCTAGGAATCTGTTAGAAATCCAAATTGTCAGGCCCCTCCCCAGACTTAAGGAGTTGGAAACTCTGTGAGCGGGACCCACTAATCGGTTAAGAGGCCTCCAGGTGATTCTGATGTACACTTAGAGAACCACTGATCTATTCCAAAACTTCTAGCAATGTAAAATGATCCTAAATGACTCAATTGATGATTACTATGACCACGCTGCTTTCTTTTTCTTTTCTGTTTTCGTAATATGTTTCTGCCTTCTAATTTTATTGTTTTTTATGTAATTTTTGTTTAGGGATATCTAGGAACATAGCAAATCATTGCATTTATTTTATGATCAAATCGGAGAATGTTTAACCTTTTTTAATGGAAAATTTAAACCATTTACATTTATTATAATGCTTGTTATGTTTGGTCTTTCTAAGCCATTTTATGCATTCTGTGTGTGTGCTTTTTAATATTCCCTTTCCGTTCTAATTTTCTGTATAAGCCACATTTTGTTTTAATCTTCTTCAAATATTTGGAATTCTGGTAAATTGCAACTAAAACGTTAAAATCTATGTTTAGTTATCAAATACACAGACTGTCATTTTTACTGTAATCTATTGGATATGTGGAGATTAGCACTGGTATTTTCTCTTGCCCTCTAGTCTTTTTCTACCTTCCTTTATTTTGAATTCAGATGATATTCTCTTTTAAATTTATGTCATATGTATAATTTCTTTACAAATAACCTTTTGCCTTCTGTGTAACCACATCTATCACTATTACTTAAATTATGTCTATATGTTTAATATAGTCAGTGCTCACTGTACTTTAATTAATGTCTCAATAACCCTGAACAATTCATGACTAATTTGTTAAGCACTATTATGTAGGTGTATATTTTTTAAAACATTTCTCCAGACACCAAACATATCTGACAGTGTCTTCCTATCTTCTTCACATAAGAACCACAGCGTTCTCCAGGAAGTTCTATATGCATCACTACATTGTTTTCTGGCTTTTAGCATTAACAATGCTTTTTGCTCATTTGTCAGCAACCAATTTCTTTCTTCTCTGTTCAGGATGCCTGTAGAATTCATTTCTTTTTCTTTGAAATCCAATTTTTTTAAAGACTTTTTTTCAATTCAGAAATATTTTCTTGCCTTTTTCTTTGTTTATTGCCTATACTCGATTTGTTATGGATTCTTTTTCTAGAATACCTAATTATGAAGTGAATTTCTGCTCTCTATTGCTGCTGGCTTCTATCTTCTTTCATTTTGCTTGAATATCTTTGGCCTTTTCCTCTGCACTCTGAAAACATTTACAGTTCATTTTCTACCTGATTGTTTTTTTTTTTTTTTTTTTTTTTTTTTTTTGAGACAAAGTCTAACTCTGTCACCCAGGCTGGAGTGCAGTGGCGCGATCTCGGCTCACTGCACCCTCCGCCTTCCAGGTTCAAGCAATTCTCCTGCCTCAGCTTCCCAAGTAGCTGGGACTACAGGCGCCCGCCACCATGCCCGGCTAGTTTTTTGTATTTTAGTAGAGACAAGGTTTCACCGTGTTGCCCAGGCTGATCTCGAACTCCTGAGCTCAGGCAATCCATCTGCTTCAACCTCCCAAAGCACTAGGATTACAGCCATGAGCCACCACACCCAGCCTAACTGCTTTTTTATAGTAGTGTGTCTTCACTTTCTTTATCCTTATATGGATTTTATTTTAGCTACCATATTTTTTTCATTTCTATGCATCATTTTATGTTCTTACTCCCCATCCCCACCCCCCCATAACAGCCTGGTCAGTTTAATGGAAGAAAGTATCCTCTTTTTAGGAATTGATATTTTTTTAATGGTTTCATTTACTTGCACAAAATCTATTTCAGAAGAAAGTGAATTTAGTCACAGCACATTACCATGCTTCTCTTGTGCTACAGAACTTTTCCATAAACCTTATATTGATTTTTCTATACTCTCATCTTTATGAAGGAGATATATACTAGCCCAGTATTGAAACATTGCCAAGAAAGAATTGTTCTGGGACTAGTCAAAGATTGGGTGCAGGATGCCCTCCCAATTCCTTCACATTCCCAGCTTCAGATCCAAAGGAGGAAAGAGTTTCAATAGGTTATAAATGCACACACACACACATATATATATATATATATA
>NW_016806456.1:3178471-3211429 GCF_001698545.2 Rhinopithecus bieti
TTTTTTTTGAGACAGAGTTTCGCTCTCGTCACCCAGGTGTAGTGCAATGGCACGATCTCAGCTCACTGCAACCTCCACCTCCCAGGTCCAAGCAATTCTCTTGCCTCAGCCTCCCAAGTACTTGGGATTACAGGTGCCCACCACACTGGCTAATTTTTGTATTTTTGGTAGAGACAGGGTTTCCCCATGTTGAACAGGCCAGCCTTGAACTCCTGACCTGAGGTGAACCACTCGCCCCAGCCTCCCAAAGTGTTGACATGGGCCACCGCAACTGGCTAAATGCATATATTAAATGACCTAGACAGTAGCAGAGCTACCTTCAGGAAGTGCTGGAGAGTGGAGGGGTACCTCTTAACATCTAAAGGAACCAAAGACAGAAAAAGGCCTCATGCTGTGCCCTCACTGAATATATCCCTGGCCCCACAGTATTTCAGATGAAGAATAAACTAAGATCCAGAGAAGTCAAGCCATCTCTCCAGTCATGCCATAGTCTGCACTTGAACCCAGATGCCCTGACCTCCACATTCAAGTCATCACATGTGACCACACCAGCTGTGCACTGCATATCCAGATTGCTCCATTTACAGCACTACAATGCAAAGGGCACCCTTAGAGTTGTGCACTGTGGCAGCCTAAATTCATGGATCTTATTTTTAAATCTCGATGGAATTTTCTCTGTTCACTTGCGGCCTCTTTATCATAATATACCCTTTTCATTTTATGAGTACATTATCTTGAATAATTCACATTCTTCATAATCCTTTTAAAGTTCCCTTATTTTCCTTAAATTGTCCCCACTTTCTCTGGCGTCAGTTCTGTTTGTTCATTCTCATTTTATGCTGCTCACTTTCTTCACGAGCCTGGTGAGCACTGGCTCTCCGTTCACATTTCTGCAGAATGGTCTAGGTCAAGCTTGTTCAACCCCCGCAGCCCACAGCCCACAGGCTGCATGCAGCCCAGGATGGTTTCGAATGCAGCCCAACACAAATTCATCAACTTTCTTAAAACATTATGAGATTTTATTTTTTTGCAATTATCTCTTTTTTTAGCTCATCGGCTATTATTAGCGCTAGTGTCTTTTATATGTGGCCCAAGACAATTCTTCTTCTAATGTGGCCCATGGAAGCCAAAAGATTGGACACCCTTGGTAGGTTAATCAATGGAGAAAGATGGGTTTATGTTTGCCCCTCTAATAAGAGGAGTGAATGTGGGCTTTTTGTCTGTAGGGGAATTGTGTTCACTAGAAGGCATCTCTTCCTGGTGTGAGAAAGCAGAGCAGGCGGGTGGCACCGTCTCTGACATCCTCTGACCCCAGAGCCTATATTAAGAAGATGCTCTTATGGACTCCAGCCATCCATATTTTGGGCCTGGCCCCTTGCATACAGATTTCTCAAATACTTTAGAAAATATTGATTTCCCTTCAGGCTTAGATGGAAAGAACACTTATTAGTAGTGAGAGAGGCTTTAAAACCTGATCAAGGCAGCCATCCTAGAGACAGTTTGCTCCTTATCTCCAGGTTGGCCATTCCCCCTACTTTCCTTCTGCATTTCTCCACACCATGGACTTCCAGGAGTGGGGGAGGCTCTTCTCCTTCCCACAGAAACCTGCTCCCCATCACTCCTGCTTTCTCTAGGGCAGAACTGAGCCCTGGCCCTCTCTAGTCTGGTTTGCGCATGAGCTTAAATATGATACACCTTCTGCCTTCTATATTCTAGAAACTCCTCAAAACAGCTGACCTTCTCCTATGTCACATTCATTCTCACTTTTTAATAAACTCATTTATTTACATACCTTCTTACATTGAATTCACTTATTCCTGTTGACACTTTTAAAGGTGGAAGAGGTTGAATGTGTGTGCTCAGTCTGCCATCTTGAACCAACAGCTAGGTAAAAAAATATCCAACAGTCTTAAGTCAGAGGTAAAGAGCAGCTTGGAATGTTAGAAATATTCTTTTTAGTCACTTTCTAAAGGGCCTCAAAAAATGACCCTTTTTTCATTCTAAAACTAAAAATTTGTACATTTATATAGTATATATTCTACATAGATTCTGTTAAAATTCTGTATTTTATATATTTTATATGCTACAAACTCTATGAATTTTACTTTTATTTTATTTTTGAGATGGAGTCTTACTCTGTCACCCAGGTTGGAGTGCAGTGGCACAGTCTTGGCTCACTGCAACTTCTGCCTTCCAGGTTCAAGGGATTCTTCTACCTCACCCTCCCAAGTATCTCGGATTAAAGGCGCCCGCCACTATGCCCAGCTAATATTTTGTATTTTTTATTAGAGACAGGGTTTCACCATGTTGGCCACACTGGTCTCAAACTCCTAACCTCAAGTGATCCGCCCACCTCGGCCTCCCAAAGTGCTGGGATTACAGGCATGAGCCACCATGCCCAGTCCAAATTTTATAATTTTGTATTTACACACATTTAAGTACATTTATAATTTATATTTCATATTAACTCTATCTAAAATTCTATATATTTTAGAATAATATGCATTTTTTACAACGACAAAGGAATATTTTTAAAGGGTATTAATACAGTTATTAGAACAGTGGTTTAGAACTCAGTCCCATGAAGACCTGAGGTTTGGCAGAGGTGGCTCAAGGATAAAGAAGGAGGATGAGTGAATTAACTCCCAGTGTGCCTGCCCTACTTCAGAAAAACTTCTGCCACTTTTATCTACTTTCTATACTTGGGGTTCTGTGTAAGATTTCAGCCGGAAAATGAGTACCAGGGCCTAAAACTGTTTGAAACATCCTGTATTAGAGGATTCACATTTGGCGTATTCCGGGTTTCTGTGATTTATAAATAAGCTTTGTTGTTTATTTAATAAACACTAAAGAGTTGGCTGCTTCTAACAATCAGAATTTATTTTATTAATTCTCTCTGAGAATGTTTGTTCTCCTTGATTGCATCACAGGTTTCTCCTGCCACCTGGTGGCAACATATGTCTATTGCAGGGGCAATTTCTAAATTTATCTGGCATCTGCTGAAGTTGCAAATACAACTCACAAGGCAGTGAAGATTTGGAGAGGGCTTTTTTACGTCCATTACAAGCTACGAGGCACTTCTACATCAATTATGAATTATGTCATTTGGTCTTCCCACCCTCCCTTTCAGGTGGGTATTCATATTCTCTCCCATTTTCAGGAGAGGAAAAAGTAGCTCAAAAGCTAAGTAACAAATCAAAAAAAGCTGAGTAACTTACCTCAGATTAAGGCCAGAAAACTTTGGGTCTCAAACTCAGTCGCAAACTTGTAATGGTTATCAGAGACTGAAGCTTTGTGACAATCTAAAGAGGTTTAAATCTGGAGAGATCGTTGGGCTAGAGGAATAAAATTGACAGTCATCAGAATAGAGGTGATATTTGAAAGCATATGGGCTGATCAAAACTTGAAGCCATAGGAAATGGTACAAATGGGTGCCAAACCAAGGTGTTGTGAGCTGGTGGCAGCAGGTGAGAGAAACATAAGTGTTTGGTTTACCAGAAAGCTCACATGTGGCCGTCTAAAATTGCAATCTGAAGAACGGAAATCTTTGTCCATTGCATGAAAATATATAGTTCAAAGAAGAAGGAAGAAAAGTAGACATAACAGCTCCACTCCACACAGTGCAGATCAAACCTGAATTCAGTGCCCTACTTGTTATGGGAAGCGATGTGACAGCGAAAAAATAACAAAGAGTGAATATTCACAGCTTCTTTCCCTGCTTATCCCTCACTCCCGAAAGGATTCTTTCTTGCCAAATTATCCAACTGTCCCTAAACATTTTTTGTGAGTAGTGGGGTAATTAATAAGGAAGACAAAACAAGATGAGGAAGAAGACATCAGGATTTAAAACAGAAAGGGAGAGAACTAAGGACGCGAGGAGAAGAATGTATGCAGAAAAAGGAAAGTGGGACAGACATGAAGAGAGCCCTTACGGGCTGGGTTTAGAAAAGAGTATTTTGGAGTTTATAGTAGGAGAGAAATGAGGCTTTGGTATTCTAGTCTTGTACAGAAGATGGGTGGATGGAGAGAGAGCAAACAGAACTGGGCCCAGCCTCAGGTAGGTCATCAGGCAGAGAAGAGCAGATCACAGAAGCAAGAGATTGGAGCCTGGAGCAAGTCTCAAATCAAGGCAGATGACAAGAGGTGCAAAAAAGGACCATAAGGCAAAACTCCTGAGAAAAAGTCCAAGACCAGCTCGATTCTGGGGCAAAATCTGTGCCATCCATGATTCACCTGCCGAAACAGAAACCAGATTCTCAGATGAATGGGTTCCTGCCAATAGATGCCTGAGAGATAGGGCCCCATCCCACTAGATCAAGGAGAAAAGGGAGAGGCTGAATAAAGCTTCCAACACATTCAGGTGCAATTGACAAAACTCTGTCCAGGGCTAAAGGCCCAGCTCTGCCATTTTCTAACTGGTAACCTTAAAAACTCCCCTGGCCTCCAAGGCTACCACGCCATCCTCTGCACACATAATGAGTGAAAGTAGCTGGGTGATGTTGAAGGTTCTTCCAGCTCTGACCCTCTGCCTGAGTCTCAAAGCATCCCAGTTGGTTGCAGGAAAACTAGCTTGTCTCCTTCCCCTAGAACAGGTTGGGACTGAGCAAAGCAGGTCTTCCCTTAAGGCTGCAGGTGTTGCTAAGAGGAGTCCCTCCCCAAACCCCACCCTGTTCTGCAACTTTCATCACCATGCGCTTCATGATCACCTCCCACCTAGTTTGGAGACATAACCTCCAGCACACTCTTTCATGCACCAGCCTCCAACCACATCCTATTCGTCTGAGTTCCCCTTGCTCAACTCAGGGCCTTTGCCCCTACCCGGTCCTCTGTCCACATGGAATGTCACCTGCCAAAAACTCATTCTTTATGCTTCTCAGTAGATTCAATCACAGGAAGGTGCCAGCTCCTTGCTTTCTCAGGCTGAGAGGCGACAATGTGATAGCAGCCCTCACTCTCCGGGCCTCCTCGGCCTCGGCGTCCACTCCGGCGGCCCTTGAGGAGCCCTTCAGCCCGCCACTGCACTGTGGGAGCCCCTTCTCTGGGCTGGCGGAGGCCAGAGCTGGCTCCCTCTGCTTATAGGGAGGTGTGGAGGGAGAGGCGCGGATGGGAAACTGGGCTGCACGCGGCACTCACAGTCCAGCGTCAGTTCCGCCGGGCGCGGGCTCGGAGCTGCAAGCCGGCGCCGCAGGCCCAGGGCAGTGAGAGGCTTAACACCCAGGCCAGCAGCTGCGGTGAGTGCGCCGGGTCCCCCAGCAGTGCCGGCCCGCCGGTGCTGCGCTCCAGTTCTCGCGGGGCCTCAGCTGCCTCCTGGCGGGGCAGGGCTCGGGATCTGCAGCCCGCCTAGTGCGAACGTCCGCCCCGCCCCGCCCCGTGGGCTCCCCCGCTGCCCGAGCCTCCCGACGAGCGCCGCCCCCTGCTCAGCGGCACTCAGTCCCATCAACCGCCCAGGGGCTGAGGAGTGCGGGTGCACGGCGCGGGACTGGCAGGCAGCTCCGACCCCGGCCCCGTGCGGGATCCACTAGGTGAAGCCAGCTGGGCTCCTGAGTCTAATGGGGACTTGGAGAACTTTTATGTCTAGCTAAGGGATCCTAAACGCACTTTGTGCCTAGCTCAGGGTTTGTAAATACACCAATCAGCACTCTGTGTCTAGCTGAAGGTTTGTAAATACACCAATCAGTACTCTGTATCTAGCTAACCTAGTGGGGACTTGGAGAACTTTTATGTCTAGCTAGAGGATTGTAAATGCACCAATCAGCACTCTTTGTCTAGCTCAGGGATTGTAAAGGCACCAAGCAGCACTCTGTCAAAACGGACTAATCAGCTCTCTGTAAAATGGACCAATTAGCAGGATGTGGGTAGGGTAAGATAAGGGAATAAAAGCAGTCTGCCCCAGCCAGCAGTGGCAACCCACTCAGGTTCTTTTCAGCAGCGTGGAAGGTTTGTTCTTTCGCTTTTTGCAATAAACCTTGCTGCTGCTCACTCTTTGGGTCCTTGCCACCTTTATGAGATGTAACACTCACAGCGAAGGTCTGTAGCTTCACTCCTGAGACCAGTGAGACCACGAATCCACTGGGAAGAACGAACAACTCCAGATACACTGCCTTTAAGAGCTGTAACACCCACTGCGAAAGTCTGCAGCTTCACTCCTGAAGTCAGCAAGACCACGAACCCACCAGAAGGAAGAAACTGCGGACAACATCTGAACATCTGAAGGAACAAACTCCGGAATACTATCTTTATCTTTAAGAACTGTAACACTCTCTGCGAGGGTCCGCAGCTTCATTCTTGAAGTCAGCTAGACCAAGAACCCACCAATTCTGGACACAAGGCTATCATCTCTGATTCCTTAGAATCCTAGAATTCTGGAGCTGATGGGTTTAGGGTTTCAGATTATAATCTATGTGAAGGCTTAATAAATGTTTATTAAGCTACTTATTAAATGATTTATTAATTTAAATAAGTAATAGGTACATAGATGTATAATTATAATAAATCCAAATACTTCTCACTATATTCATGTCACCATCTTCGTCTGTCACTGGATTTGTAACTGTTCTGTTGACATCTGCTTCCCTTTCCATCTTTTCTCGTATTAAAACCTAAGCTAGGGCCGGGTGCGGTGGCTCACACCTGTAATCCCAGTACTTTGGGAGGCCAAGGTGGGCAGATCATGAGGTCAGGAGTTCCAGACCATCCAACATGGTGAAACCTTATCTCTACTAAAAATACAAAAATTAGCTGGGCATGGTGGCACGTGCCTGTAATCCCAGCTATTTGGGAGGCTGAGGCAGGAGAATTGCTTGAACCAGGGAGTCGGAGGTTGCAGTGAGATGAGATCGGGCCACTCCACTCTGTCATCCAGCCTGGTGACAGAGTGAGACTCCATCTCAACAATAAAATAAAATAAAATGAATCCTAAACCGGGCCGGACACGCTGGCTCATGCCTGTAATCCCAGCACTTTGGGAGGCCGAGGCGGGTGGATCACCTGAGGTCAGGATTTCAAGACTAACCTGGCCAACATGGTGAAACCCTATCTCTACTAAAAATACCAAAAAACAAACAAACAAAAAAAAAAAATCAGCCAGGCATGGTGGTGGGCACCTGTAATCCCACCTCATCAGGAGGCTGAGACAGGAGAATCACTTGAACCGGGAAGGCTGAGGTTGCAGTGAGCTGTGATTGCGCCATTGCACTCCAGCCTGGGCAACGAGTGAAACACTGTCTAAAAAATAAACACACACACACACACCTAAGCTGTATTTATCACTTCTCTGCTCAGAGCCATCCAGAGGAAAAGCCACAGGTTTTAGAATGGCTTACATAGGCAGCATGGTTAGGTCTCCTTGATTCTCTGATCTCTCCTACCATACTCACTCCATATCTGCCATGCTGGCCTCCTTACTGGTTCATAAATACACCCTACTTCTAACTCTTCCATAACTTTGCCTGCCTGGCTCACCCTTCACACCCTCCAATCTCTGCTCCCATGTCGCTTTCTCTGGGAGGAGTTTGCTGACCACCATATTTAAGATTTGCAATACGTTCCTCCCTTGGAATTCTCTATGTGCCTCTCCTGCTTTATTTTTCCCATAGTACTTATCACTTTATGATCTATGACATAATTTACTTATTTTATTTACTTTGTGTCTCTCCTAACAAGTCCTTGAGAAAGGATTTTTGGTCTGCCTTGTTCACTGTTGTATCTCCAGTAGTTGGCACTTAATATTTAATGAATAAAATCCCAGGTTCCCAAATGGTTTGATTCTAGCATAGTGTCTCATCCAAATAAACTAGTCCAGCAGCCAAAAATAATTTGAACCTTTTATTTTGCTTTTAAGAAACACTTAAGGAGATTGCAATCATAACCCAAGTGACACTTCTTAAAATTTCCTTTCCACCCTTCAGTAATTCTTCAGTCCAGCAGCTGCTTCTTCTAAAACCTTCTTTTCCACATCTCTCCCACATGGAGACTTTCGCAGGTTCTTTACTTGTCCTTCCCCATGGGCCATTGGCCCCCGTGTCCTCATCAGAAGTTACCACCAGGACTTCTGCCTCCACCACCACTGAGCGACACTAGGATGCCTGGAGATACCCTCTCACTTTCTACGGAGGGAAATTAGCAGAGTCCTCTAAGAAGTGACGTTCTCTCATGTTGAGTGCTTTTCCCAAATTGCAATAAATCTTATTTTTGACAATAGTTTTGTTCCTTTATTACAAATGCAACCTTAGGAAGCAAAAGGCCAGGGACCCTGATATTTTCCCAAGGAGTCACTCTATGTGTTTGTTAGTGGAAATACTTGTACTCTTACTGTTAACTTATCTATGACCAGTTAGGTAGAGGTTAGAGACTTCCCCTTTCCTCTGAACTTTGAGAACCTTGACATTTCTGGGGAGTTTAGAGGATGGGGATCCGGAGGAGCATTACAAGTCACTCGAGAAGAGAAACTGAGTCAAAGCCTGTCTCTCTAACACACACACACACCCTGTCCCCATACCGAGGTGCTCAGCTCTCTGAGGGAGAGGTCTGGCTAACTAGAGAAGCAGATTCCAAGGAGCAGCCAGGATACAAAGCTTTTGATGCCAGGGACCCGGTCAGCTCAGCTGGTGGCCAAGACCCTGGAGTAGGAGGATAGGCAATCATCTGGAGAGAAACCCCAGGATGCCAGGACCCCAGAGCTCCTGCCCTGAAATCACAGGGAGTCATCACTAGAGGAGAAAGAGAAGAGCTGGAACCAAAGGTCAGCCAAGCACCCCGGAATTCCCCTGGGAGCAAACCTTGTGCAGCAAAGGAAACTTAAGGAGCATGAAGGGGTCTGTCAGTGGGTCATGAGGGGTCACTTGGTCCCAATCAGGCCTGAGGGTCCTGACTTTAAGCATATGAAGCACATACAGTCAAGCTGCTGATGAAATTCCTTCTTTGGTCAAAATGGGCACAAAATCTGGAACAGAATTAAGCCTGCAGGCAGGACCATCAGAGGCACAGAGTGGACAAAAAAATCAATCACTCATTTATTCAACAAAGATTTATTAAGTGCTTACTATTGCCAGGCATCGTCCTCTTGGAGCTGACAACCCGGTCAAATAGACAAACCCCTATGTGGGACAAGTCACCACCAGGGAATGTCCCCGTGACTACTCCCATCTGGCTCCTCCAAACATAATCGCCCCACACCGCTGGTGAACTTTTAAAACCAACTTCAGGGAGTACGGTCTGCTTGCACTAGATATATACTTTAACCCCAGAAAAATTTTAACAACAAAACCAAAATCATAGTGCCTTGAAAAATAAAACGGTGTCGTGTCGGTGGCTGATTTTATTCTTGTTATTTCCTGGAACTCTTTGGCAGCTTACTCAAGATTCCAGGATTCCACAGAGCACAATTTAAAATCCTTTGTCCTCAGTCAGGCTGACCTTCAAAAAAAGTGGTGGGCACACAGTCTATCCCCTAAGCAGCAGTAGCAGTGAGCTACATCAAAGCAGAGTGAGCCAGGCTTCATTACAGGAGCTTTGAGGCCCGAATCGGGCCTCCCAGAGGGTCCATGCGGACTTATAAATAGATGCGGTAAAAGAGTAAATAATGAATTTGTGCAATTGGAGGGAAAAGCTCCAAAGCAGTTCTGGTGATGGGGAGACAAGCATTTAAAAAGGAGTGCCTGAGCATGCATCTCACCCAGCACATGTAATGGCTTCATATACATTCATGAGCTTTGGTCTCCACTCTTACTCTTTTTTAGTCACAATCATAAAAGACAAAAGAAAAGTGAGAGGGGAGAGAAACATAGATATACTTTAAGGGTACGAATTGCAAACACAACCTACAGTTTGTAAATTGCTTGGAGACCTTTGGAGGGAGAATCAAGAAAATGAAAAGTAGAACATACAGGAATATTGCTGCTTAGGGGCAAGTCTCTGCTCTGGGTGTAAAATCTTGTCTAGAGAATGGTTGAGAGGCACAATACCGACTAAATGTGAGATTGCTTTGTAGAAAGGACGTGCCTCCTTCCCCACTCTGCATTCCTCCACCTGTCTCCTGTGGCCACCTCCAAGGTCATATTTGTGGAAGCTCCAAGGTTCTATGGCTTTAGTTGTATTCAAAACCAGGGGGCTCAGAGGTCCCTGATATGTGTGTTGGCCTCTGCTGCCTCCAACCCACCCCCGCCCCAGGTAAACCCACCGAGAGCCCAGCCTACAGCAAAGTCACACTTCCTGAGTTTAAATCCCAGCTCAGCCACCTTTTCTGTAACCTGCACCTTCTTCCAGAAAGGATTCACGGTCAGCTGCCAAATAGCTTTTCAATTTTCTGCATTTATGCATGTGTTGCTTTGTTATTTGGGTAGGGAGATTTATTGGTTTTAGAAATAAACATGAAGACACAGACACACAAACACAGTGAGGAAACTGGCTTCTGGTAACCTGATGTCAAGTTATGGTTACATGCTGGGGTCTTGTGCCCCGAAAGGGAAGCGTGTGCTGCTAACTTCAGTTGGAAGGAATGCAGTGGTGTAGCTGGAAAGAATGAGAGGAAGATCACAGACCATCTGCCTTTTCCACACCAGGCTGTGTGTTTAAATCAACGGCGACGGAGCCAGCTCAGCAGGGTCACAGGGGTCTGCTGCCTCTTTCCTGCAAGTGAAACTGACCCCAGGCCCTAGCAAGCTGTTCCGGAGATCTGGCTGCCCAAGGATCTGCTCTTCAGAAGGGAGGCGAGATGAAGGTCGTACCTATTCGTGTTTAGCCCTGGCCTGGTGGCAGCTCTACAAACCCTTGGCTTAGGGCCAGCGTGGATAATTACATTTCACCTGCCCAAACTCTCCCGTGGTTTCCCTCAGAGATGGATCCTCTTCCATGGCTGCCATGATCCAGAACATAAATACTCTCTCAAAGGCAGTATTCTATACCTGGGCAACTGAGGTTTTGTTCCTTGGGAGGAAAATCCTCTTGTAACAACACACAGTCATTGCTTTATTCCTTCAGCAAACATTTATTAAGCACCTACTTAACAAGTACTAACCACTGTGCTGGAGGTGCAAAGATGAATAAGATTGTTTATTTGTTTGTTTGTTGTTTGTTTTGGCCCTGAGAAGCTCACAGTTTAGTAGGAAAGCTATCAATATCAGCAGTAAATGCCTTTAAAAGTAGAATATGGCCAAAGAACTGCAAAGAGAGATTCTATATCTACTTAGGAGAGTCAAGGAAGGCTTTAGGATCAGTGATGTTGAAGCTGAACTGTTAAATAGAACCCCAGTAAACAGATAATGAGGATGAACGTACAAAGGCATATTTGCCAAGTAAGGGGCCGTGAAGGAGCGTGGCATTGACAAGAAAGGCGAGAGTGGTGGGAGCATAAGGCAGGAGAAAGAGGGGTAGGAAGAAGGGGAGGCTGGAAACAGAGTCTCTGGTTAGGTTGTGAAGCACTGGGAATCTCGTGGTAAGGAATTTGTCTACTGCACTGAAATGTCTTTCAGCAGTGAAACAACTGATCCATCAGTGCTCTGCAGCAGTGTGGAGAGAAGAGTGGGCAAACTCAAGAAGCAAAGGTCAGAAGATGCAACAAAAATATGACACTACCAACCTAAACCCAACAAGAGGTAGTGAGAGCCTGAATGAAGGTGGAGAGAGTGGGAAGGGAAGAGCAGACAGATAGAAGCATTCAGGAAAGGCAATTAACAGGTTTTCAGTGGCTGTTTGGGTGAAAAGTGAGAGAGGAGAAGAATTTAGAAGGGTAGGTGGCAGGACTATTAACTAAGATGCCACAGGAGGAAGCAGAGTAGGGTAAATGAGGGGCTCAGGTGGAGTTTCCAGAAGGCAGCTGGAAATGCAGGTCTGGGTTCATAAACTTCCATAAGTTTTCTGCAATGACTACAGGCTACGTTTTATCAACAATTTATCTCTGATGGTTCTAAGCCAGTGATCTTCAAATCTGAGCTTTAAATTCAACTAGAAGACTTGTTAAAGCAGACTGCTGAGCCTGACCCCAAGAGTTTCTGATTCAGTAGGCCTGGGGTGCCCAGCCTGAGAATTTGCATTTCTAACAAGTTCCCTATGATGCTGATGGCACTGACCTGCAGCCCACACTATGAGAGCCTCTGCTCTAGACTTTTTTGGGGAACATTTTCCCTACTTGATCTAATATCTTTTCAAGGTGGGTAACTAAAAAGGCTGATATAGGTGAAGTTGATTTAAAAAAACAAAAAACAAAAAAAAACCCTTTTACCAACAGAATTTTAAGGATCCAGTTCTAACCACTAAGAACAAGTGTTTATATTTGGTGACTGATTAATCTCCCACTTTTATTACTCAAATGACAAGTTTTTTTAAAGAAATCTTAGCCTATAATAATAAATAATTTTTTGAGGGCCTACTGTATGCCAGGTTTTGTGCTAAGCACTTGGCATACATTGGTTCATTTAGTTCTCACTATAACCCTGTGCAAATGAGTACTGTTATAATCCCCATTTCTGAGATGAGGAAACTGAGGCACTGAATGATTACAATTAACCCAAGATCAAGTTTCCAGCAAATGGCAGATTTACCACAGATTCTATGTTCAAATACCACAATACATTGCCACCTTTATCATCCCACATTTTGCTCTACAAAATAACGTAGCCTTCTCCAAGACCAAAATCTTTCACATTCCATTATACCATTAACCTGGAGTGGTTTCTGTTTTTGAAAATCTGCCGGCACATAGCTGGCAACCACAATGGAGTGTAATAATCATCATTCAGCCTCTTAATAAACCTTGTGCATTGAACAATCAAGAGAATGTAAGGGTCAAGTGGAAGGTAACGCCCTGTAGTGCTATGAATGTGTTGGATTCTCTGCGATCATGCCTGGGGGATACAGGGCATTCTCAGCATATTAGAGTGTAAGAGCCTCTCGCAACATCTGTTCCAACTACATCTCTAGACAGTACATGCAGTATCATCCTTAAAAGACAATTTTAGGAAAGGCTTAACAATTTTTAAGATTTTTTGGCTACCCACAAAGAAGAAAGCAAACAAAGCATACAATTTATGTCTACATAGAATCTAATGGTAGTTATTTAGCCCCTAAGTTACATGCCTGAACTGTGAGACAGAATGTGTCCTACGAGGTCACAGGACATCAGAAATTTGTAACCTGTATCCCAGCATCATTTTAATGTAAACTCCTAAAAGCTAGGAAGTGTGACTAAGGCTGCTTGAGGAAGCCCTAGGTACTAGGATTCAGCCACCATCCCCATCCCTTGCTTCTGAGAAATTAAGCCCTTTGAAGGGCATAAGTGAGCGTCCTTCTGGAAAAGAGAGGCCTAAGGAGAATTTCAGCATAAGGACCACCCCCAAACTATCCCAGAGCCAAGCCAACCAGTTCTAGACACACTGACAGTGGAGACCTGGAATTATGTCTTAATGTCAAGGCAAGTCCTCACATGTAAGCCTTTGTCTAAACCTCTGTCCACATTACTGACCTTCAATATCATCACTAGAGCCTGGACTTGAATCTTAGTCCTTGTGATTTAGGTTCAGGAATTCCACCCTATTTCATTCTTGCAGTCCCTTTCCCCAGGGCCTGGGCATTAACATCCATAACATTCCCACCACCAAAACCGTTTCCCACACCTGTAACTGACTAGATCTTACTCTAAGCCAGGCAGAACCATTCAAAACAAAATGCTGCCTCTTGTCTGAATTTCAGCAAAATCTTGTCTTTAGCTCCTGCTAATCCAGACATCTCATTGCCATCCCTTGGGCACAGACACTGTGTAAGAGATTGCTGATCCTCATGAAATTTATTTCCTCTTCTTCTTGGGCCTATAGCCCAGTCTCCCTTGCAGTTAGATGTGGACATATGATTCAGTTCTACCGAAAGAAAGTGAGAAGTAGTGTTCCAGGTCTGTCCCATAAAAACCTCCTATGTGATCTCTTTTCCCTTCCAGTGGCTTGGTGTTGATGTCCAGGGCAACCTTGAAAACCATGTGTTAAAGATGGCAGATCCTGTCAGCCTAGATCCCTGGATTTCTCGGTGAAGCATAGTTATCCGCCAACTGGAACTATTTTGGACTGTTCATGAGTCGTTATATACTCAGGAACCTTGGTTACTGCAGTTGGTCTATCCAATTAATACAAGTGCTTTATGCCCCGATCCAATAGTAGTCTTTGGAGTATCCTTCACAAGGAGCCTCCTCATTGATGTGTTAATCTTCCTGGCTTGTACTCAGCCCCAGCTTGCTTATATTTTCTACCATGCATGGCTGAGATCCCAGCATCTTTCTGCCAATGCCATCTAACTAAGAACAGCACCTATGGGCTCGGGGATGGGAAAGGCAAGATTTGCGGCAAGGAAATGGGAGAGTGTACACAGCCACAGCCTTGAGTCTATTTCTCTCAGTCTGTCCATCCAGAGATGATTTGACAAGTCTTCCTCAATGAGGGAGGATGTAAGTCTATAACTTCAGTGCCACCCTATGAAGAGATGAAAGAATCCCAAAGCATGCTGTGATATTACTGATTTTCCTTGCTTTTCTAGAGTAGATTTTTCAAACTGGTTTTTTATAAGACATGTGGAAATTGCCTTCTTTAAGGTAATTAGCAACTGCTGAAACTAAAACTTCTGTAACCCAGTTTTAAAATGTTGTAAAGGGTGCTCTGAGTCCCTATCTGAAATGTGCTCTTCCTTCAACACTTGGGCTTAGGACTTAGGTCCCTGAATCAGTAAAGAGCAGAGATGAGACACAAGAGAGAAACATGGGAGACATGGTAACACCAGTGAATTTCATGAGCACGGGCCTATTGCTGCACCTTATTTGCTCTGAAGTGAACTCCTGGTCAGAAACAATGCCATGTGGAATTACACATATAATGGAATATGCATTTAAGACATTCTGGACTTCCACATGATATGGTTTGCTTATTTCTAACACCCAAATCTCATGCTGAAATGTAATCATCAAGGTTGGAGGTGGGGCCTGGTGAGAGGTGTTTCAGTCATGGGGGCAGATCCCTCATGGCTTGGTGCTGTCCTTGCAATAATGAGTTCTTGGGAGATCTGGTTGTTTGAAAGTCTGTGGCACCTTCGCCCTTTCTCTCACTCTTACCATGTGATGTGCCTGCTTCCACTTTGCCTTGTGCCATGAGTAAAAGCTCCCTGAGACCTCCCCAGAAGCCTGTGTCAGAGCCATGCCTCCTGTATACCTGCAGAACCATGAGCCAACTAAACCTTTTTTCTTTATAAATTACTCATCCTTGAATATTTATTTATAGCAACAAAAGAATGGCACAGCACAGATAATAGTTTTGGTAGAAGCATTACAAGCAAAGATGTCAAATCTTCACTCAGACTAACATCTATTCTGGTAAGAACAAAATGCTGCTCCTTCCATAATGGAAATAATCCAGTGTAATCAACCTGCCACCAGGTAGCTGGCTGATCACCCTGGGGAATGGTGACATAATGGGAACTCAGTATTATTCTCTGGCTGTTGGCAAATTGGGCATTTGGCAGTGCCTGTAGCCAAGTCAGCCTTAGTGAGTAGATGTCCATGTTACTGAACTCATGCATAACCTCCATATGCATTTACAGTAAGCTTTTCAAATTCTGCAAAAGCAAGTATTGATATTTTGATAGTGATTGCTTTGAATCTGTAGATTGCTTTGGGAAGTATAGTCATTTAAAACATCATAAGTCTTGCAATGCATAAACATGGAATATGTCTTTTCATTTATTTAGATCTTTGATTTTTTTCAGCAATGTTGTAATTTTCAAGCACAAGTCTTATACCTTCTTGATTAAATTTTTTCCTAGCAATTTTATTCTTTCGGATGCTGCATCAGCCAGGGTTCTCCAGAGAAACAAAACTTATAGGATAAATGGATGGATAGATAGATGGATGGATACATACAAACATACATACATGGATTTATTTTAAGGAATTGGCTCACACAGTTATGGAGCTGGCAAGTCTAAAATCTATAAAGGCCAGGCTAGAAACTCAGGTAGCAGTCGATTTGCAGTGTTGAGGCAGAATTTCTTATCTGGAAAAATTCAATTTTTATTCTTAAGCAGTTAACTTGATTGGATGAGGTTCATACACATTGTTAAGGGTAACCTCTTTTAATTAAAGTCAACTAATTGTAGATGTAACCTACATCTGCAAATTACCTTCATAGCAACATCTAAATTAGTGTTTGATTAAATTAGTAAATATTATAGTCTAGCCAAGCTAACACATAAAACTAGCCATATTAGCCATCATAGCAGCTGAATTGTGTGAATACCCAAGTTTGAGAGCCACTGAGCATACAATTACCATTATTTAATATTGCCCTGGAAGTTCAGGTCAATTGTGTGAATACACTGGTAAAAACGAAAAAAAAAAAAATCACAAGAGAATCAACTGAAAACAATCATTGAAAACGTTAAAAACATGGCTACCAAAAATGTATATTACTGTAAAGCTACAATAATAAAGAGAGTGTACTGGCAAAAGATAGATGCATATATCAGTGGAACAGAATAGAAAGCCCAGAAATAGACCTACACAAATAGAGTCAAATGATCTTTGACAAACAAACATAGGCAGTTCAGTGGAGAAGGAATCATCTTTTCCACAAATGCTGCTGGAAAATATGGACATACACATGAAAAAATAATAATAATAACAAAGTCACAGACCATATGTCTTTCACAAATATTACTTCAAAATGAACCATAAATCTAAGTGTAAAATGAAAAACCATCAAACCTCTAGAAGAAAACATAAGAGAAAAACTATATGCCCTTGGGTTTAATTATGTCTTTTTAGATATAACACCAAAAGTATAATCCATGATGGAAAGTAGTGTTGTTGGAATTTATTAAAATTTAAAATTTCTGGAGGAAGGCAGAACAAGATGGCCAAATAGAACCCTCCAGAAATCATCCCCACTGCAAGAACACCAAATTGGAAAACTATCCACAGAGGGGGAAAAAAAGTCCCTTCATAAGAACCACAAAACAGGTGAGTGATTACAGTGCCTGGTTTTAACATCATATTTAGGAAAGAGGCACTGAAGAGGGTAGGAAAGGCGGTCTTGAATTGCTTACACCCTCTCCCATCACCTGGCAACAGCCATGTGGTGCAGACACAGAATCTGTCAACTTGGGGGAGGGGGACAGCACTGATTGTAGGACTTTGCATTGGAACTCAGTGCTGCCCTGTCACAGCAGAAAGCAACACCAGGCAGAGCTCAGCCAGTGCCCAAGGAAGAAGCATTTAGACCAGCCCTAGCCAGAGGGCAATTATCCATCCCAGCAGTCAGAACCTGAGTTCTAGCAAGTCTCTCCATCATGGGCTAAAGTGGAATCCTAAATAAACTTGAAAGGCAGCCTAGGCCACAAGGAGAACAATTCCTGGACAAGTCCTGGTGCACTGCTGAGCTCAGAGTCAGTAGACTTGGGATGCATGCAACCTGGTGAGACACCAGCTGTGGCAGCCAAGGGAGTGCTTCTGCCACTCCTCCTCAACCCCAGGCCGTGCACCTTGCAGCTTTGGGAGAAACTCCTTTCTGCTTGAGGAGAAGATGGAAAAAGTAAAGAGAACTTTGTCTTACAACTTGGATACCAGTTTATTTACAACAAAATAGGCCATTGGGCACAGTTGTGAGGTCCCCTAGCTCCCAGATGACATTTCTAGACACACACTGGGCCAGAAGGGAACCTGTTGCCTTTAAGGCAGAAAGAGAAAAAGGAAGGAACCAGTCCTGGCAGGATTCATCACCTGCTGAATAAAGAGCCCTTGGGCCCTGAATAATGAGCAGGGGTAGCCATGCAGCACTCACTGTGGGCCTTGGGGGAGACTCAGATTCATGCCAGCTTCAGGTGTGACCTAGCACATTCCCAGCTGTGAAGGCTATGGGAAGAGACTCTTCTACTTAAGGAAAGGAGAGGAAAGAATAAAGGGCACTTTGTCTTGTAGTTTGGATACCAGCTCAACCACAGTAGGTACAGCACCAAGCAGGCTCCTAGGGTCCTTAATTCCAGGGCTTGGCTCCTGGACAGCATTTGTGGACTTGCCCTGGCACAGAGAGGAGCCCACTGCTCTTAAGGGAAAGCCCCAGGCCTGGCAGCATTCACTACAAGCTGAATGAATACTGCTTAGGCCTTGAGTGAACATTGGCAGTAGCCAGGCACTACTTGCTGTGGGCCTCAGGCAGTGGTGGCCACAGGCAGAGACTCCTCTGCCTGAGGAAAGGGGAGGGGGAAGAGTGGGAAGACCTTTGTCTTGCAGCTTGGGTGGCAGCTCAGTGACAGAATAATAGAGCACCAGGTAGATTCTTAAGGTTCCAATCTCAGGCCCTGGCTGCTGGATGGCAACTCTGGACCCACCTGGGTCTGAGGGGGAACTCTCCACCATGACGGGAAGGATACAAACCTGGCTGAATTCATGACCTACTGATTGTAGAGCTTGTTGGCTTTGAATGAATATAGGCAGTAGTCAGGCAGTGGTCACTGTAAGACTTGAATGAGACCCAGTGCTGTGCTGGCTTTGGGTCTGACTATACGCAGTCCTAGTGATGGTGGCCACAGGAGGGCTTGCGTTATCCCCTCCTCAGCTCCAGGCAGCTAAGCACAGAGAGAGAGAAAAATTCCATTTGTCTGGGAGAAAGTAAGAGAAAAGAAAAGAGTCTCTGCCTGGTAATCCAAGGAATTCTCCTGGGTCTCACCCAAGACCCCTAAGGTGGTACCTCTACAAGTCTTCAAAACCCATAGTGTTACTGGGCTTGGGGTGTGTCCTAATGCAAATAAAGCTGAAGTGGCCAAAGGCTTAGATCATACCACCCAAATCCCTTTGAATCCTTGGTAAGTCTTCACCAAAAGGATAAGTACAAACAGGCCCAGACTGTGAACACTACAATAAATACATAATTCTTCAATGCCTAGACACTGACAAACATCCACAAGCATCAAGACCATTCGGGAAAACATGAGCTGACCAAATAAACAAAATAAGGCACTGGTGACAAATCTTGGGAAGGCAGAGATATGTGACCTTTTAGATAGAGAATTCAAAATAGCTGTTCTGAGGAAGATCAATGAAATTCAGGATAACACAGAAGGAATTCAGAATCCTGTCAGGTAAATTTAACAAAGAGGTTGAAATATTTAAAAAGAATTAAGCAGAAATTCTGGAGCTGAAAAATTCAAGTGACATACTGAAGAATGTATCAGTGTTTTTTTAACAGCAGAACTGATCAAGCAGAAGAAAGAATTAGTGAGGTTAAAGACATGTTTTTTGAAAAAACATAATCAGGCCAGGCATGGTAGCTGATGGCGGTAATATCAACACTTTGGAAGGCTAAAGTGGGCAGATCACTGGACCCCAGAAATTCACGACCAGCCTGGGCAACATGGTGAAACCCCATCTCTACAAAAAAAAATGCAAAAATTAGCCGAGTATGGTGGCATGTGCCTGTAGCTCCAGCTACTCATGAGGCTGAGGTAGGAGGATTACTTGAGCCCAAGAGGTCAAGGCTGCAGTGAGCCATGATCACACCACTGTGTTCCAGCTTGGGCAACAGAGCAAGATCCTGTCTGAAACAAAACAAAACTGAAACAAAAGAAAATACACAGTCAGAGGAGACGAAAGAAAAAAAAGACTTAAAAAGAAAGAAGCACACTCACAAGATCTAGAAAATAGCTTCAAAAGGACAAATCAAAGAGTTATTGGCCTTAAAGTGGAGGTAGACGATCTGGGTTCAAAGTTTATTCAAAGGGATGATAACAGAGAACTTCCCAAACCTAGAGAAAGATATCAATATTCAAAGTAAAAGAAGGTTATAGAACACCAAGCAGATTTAACCCAAATAAGACTACTTCAAGACATGTAATAATCAAACTCCCAAAGGTCCAAGATAAAGGACCTTAAAAGCAGCAAAAGAAAAGAAACAAATAACATACAAAGGAGCTCCAATACTGGCAGCAGACTTCTCAGTGGAAACCTTATAGGCCAGGAGAAAGTGGCATGACGTATTTCAAGTGGTGAAGGAAAAAAAAACTTTCATCCTAGATTAGTATATCCAAATGAAAATTTCCTTTAAACATGAAAGAGAAATAAATCTTTCCTAGACAAACAAAAGCTAAGAGATTTCATCAACACCAGACCTGTTCTACAAGAAATGCTAAAGACAGTTCTTCAATCTAAAGAAAAGAATGTTAATGAACAACAAAATGTCATCCAAAAGTACAAAACTCACTGGTAGTAGTAAGTGCACAGAAAAACACAGAATATTATAACACTGTAATTGTGGTGTGTAAACTACCCATATCTTGAGTAGGAAAGCTAAAAGATGAGCCTAACCAAAAATAACAACTATGACAACTTTTCAAGACATAGACAGTACAGTAAGATGTGAATAGAAACAACAGAAAGTTAAAAAGCAGAGGGTGAAGTTAAATTTTAGTTTTTATTAGTTTTCTCTTTGCTTGTTATTTTCTTTGCTTGTACAATGAGTGTTCGGTTTTCATCAGTCTAAAAAATAAGATATTATTTGCATGCCTCCTGGTAACCTCAAATCAAAGAGCACAAAAAGTAAAAGCAAGAAGTTAAAACATACTACCAGAGAAAATCACCCTTACTAAAAGGAAGATAGGAAAAAAGGAAAGAAGGAAGAGAAGACCACAAAACAACCAGAAATGAATAACAAAATGGCAGGAGTAAGTCCTTACTTATCAATAATAACATTGAATGTAAATGGACTAAACTCTCTGATTAAAAGACTTAGAGTGGCTGAAATAGATTAAAAAAAAAAAAAGACTCAATGATCTATTGCCTACAAGAAACACATTTCATATACAAAGGCACATAGAGACTGAAAACAAAGGGGTGAAAAAAGATATCCACGCCAGTGGAAACCAAAAAAGAGCAGCAGTAGCTATACTAACATCAGACAAAATATATTTCAAGACAAAAACCATAAAAAGAGACCAAAAAAGGTCACTATGTAATGATAAAGGGGTCAAGAGGATATAACAATTGTAAATATATATGCACCCAATGCTGGAGCACCCAGATTGTAAAGCAAATATTATTAGAGCTAAGGAGAAAGAGAAACTCTAATACAGTAATAGCTGGAGATTTCAACACCCCACTTTCAGCACTGGGCAGATCATCCAGACAGAAAATCAACAAAGAAACATCAGACTTAATCTGCACTATACACCAAATGGATCTAATAGATATTTACAGGACGTTTCATCCAACAGCTGCAAAATACACATTCTTCTCCTTAACACATGGATCATTCTCACGAATAGACCATATGTTAGGCCACAAAACAAGTTTTAAAAATTTCAAACAAAATTGAAATTATATCAAATATCTTCATTGACTACAATGGGATAAAACCAGAAAACAATAGCAAGAGAAATTTTGGAAACTATACAAACACATGGAAATTAAACAATATGTTCCTGAATGAGCAGAGGGTCAATGAAGAAATTAAGAAAAAGATTTAAAATTTTTCTGAAACAAGTGAAAATGGAAACAAAACATACCAAAACTTATGGATACAGCAAAAGCAGTACTAAAAGGAAAGTTTATAGCAATAAGTGCCTACATCAAAAAAAATGGGAAAAACTTCAAACAACCCAAAACTACATCTTAAAAAACTTAAAAAGCAAAAGAAAACCAAACCCAAAATTAGTAGAAGAAAAGAAATAGGCTGAGTGCAGTGGCAGAGGCCTGTGGTCCCAGCACTTTGGGAGACTGAGGCGGGCAGATCACTTTAGCTCAGGAGTTCAAGACCAGCATGGGGAGCATGATGAAACCCCATCTCTACAAAAAAAAAACAGTATGTGTGTATATATATATATATATATATAAGCAAGGCATAGTAGCATGTGCATGTAGTCCCAGCTACTCAAGAGGCTGAGGTGGGCAGATTGCTTGAGCCTGGGATGCAAAGGCTGCAGTGAGCTGAAATTGTGTGACTGCACTCCAGCCTGGGCAACAGAGTGAGACCCTGTCTCTAAATAAATAAATAAATAAATAAATAAATAAATAAATAAGAAATAAATAATAAAGATCAGATTCAATGCTGGAATAAGAATTGCAAAAAAAAGGGGGGGGGAAGAAAAGAAAATAAAAGATCACCGCAAAATGAATAAGATTGAAATAAAAAACACAGAATATTAATGAAATGAAAAGTTGTTTTTTGAAAAGGTAAACAAAATCAACAAATCTTTAGCAACACTAAGAAAAAAAGAGAGAAGACCCAAGTGCACAAAATTATAGATGAATAAGGAGACATTATAAGTGATACTGCAGAAATTCAAAGAATCATTAGAGTCTACTATGAGCAGCTATATGCCAATAAATTAAAGAACCTAGAAGAAACGGGTAAATTCCTAAACACATGCAATCTACCAAGACTGAACCATAAAGAAATCCAAAATCTGAACAGACCAATAACAAGTAATGAGATAGAAGCTGTGATAAAATGTCTCCCAGCAAAGAAAAGCCTAGGACGCAATGGCTTCACTGCTGACTTTTACCAAACATTTAGAGAATAACTAATATGAATTCTACTCAAACTATTTCAAAAAAACAGAGGAAGGAATACTTCCAAACTCATTTATCAAGGCCAGTATTATCCTGATACCAAAACCAGACAAAAATACATTTAAAATAGAAAGCTGTAGGCCAATATCCCTGATGAATATCGATGCAAAAATCCTCAACAAAATATTAACAACCAGTAGTCAACAATACATTAAAAAATAATTCATCGTGATCAACTGGGATTTTCCCAAGAATGCAAGGATCGTTAAATATATGCAAATCAATCAGTTATAAATCATATAGACACAATGAAGAACAAAAACTATATAATCATTTCAATCGATGCTGAAAAGGCATTTGATAAAATTCAACATCCCTGCATGATAAAAACCCTGAAAAAACTGGGTATAGAAGGATATACCTCAACACAGTAAAAACCGTATATGACAGACCCACAACTGGTATCATACTAAACAGGGAAAAGCTGAAAGCCTTTCTATAAGATCTGGAAAAAGACAAGAATGACCACTTTCATCACTGTTATTCAACATAGTATGGGAAGTCGTAGCTAGAGCAAGCAGACAAGAGAAAGAAACAAAGGGCATCCAAATTGGAGAGGAAGAAGACAAATTATCATTGTTTGCAGATGATATGATCTTATATTAATATCTGGTAAAACCTAAAGACTCCACCAATGCTATTAGAATTGATGAACAAATTCAGCACAGTTGCAGGATACAAAATCAATATACATATATCAGTAGTGTTTCTAGATGCCAACAATGAACAATCTGAAAAAGAAATCAAGAAACCCATCCCATTTATAATAGCTACAAATAAAATAAGATACCTAGGAATTAGCTAAACAAAATAAGTAAAAGATTTCTACAATGAAAACTATAAAGCATTGATGCAACAAATTGAAAATAACACCAAAAAATGGAAAGATATTCCATGTTCATGGATTGGCAGAATCAATATTATCAAAATGTTCATCTTACCCAAAGCAATCTACAGATTCAATGCAATCCCTATCAAAAGACCAATGACATTCTTCACAGAGATAGAAAAAACTGTCCTAAAATTGATATGGAACTGCAGAAGACCCAGAATAGCCAAAGCTATCCTGAACAAAAAGAACAAAACTGATGGAACCACATTACCTGACTTCAAATTGTACTACAGAGTTATGCTAACCAAAATAGCATGATACTGACATAAAAACAGACACATGGACCAATAGAACAGAATAGAGAATCCAGAAATAAATCCGTACATCTGTGGTGAACTCATTTTCAACAAAGATGCCAAGAAGTTACATTAGGGAAAGGACAGTGTCTTTGATAAATGGGGCTGGGAAAACTGGATTCCCATATGCAGAAGAATGAAACTAGACCCCTATCTCTCATCATATACAAAAAGTCAAATCAAAATGGATTAAAGACTTAAATCTAAGACCTCAAACCATGAAACTACGAAAAGAAAGCATTGAGGAAACTCTCCCAAGACATTATTCTGGGCAAACATTTTTTGAGTAATACTCCACAAGCACAGGCAACCAAAACGAAAATCTTCTGCACAGCAAAGGAAATAAATCCATCAACAAATTGAAGTGACATCTCATAGAATGGGAGGAAATATTTGCAAACTGCCCATCTCATGGGGATTAATAGCCAGGGGGGTAAAGGGGGTGCTATTACTCCCCATATCGCAGGGGGTGCCTAACCCCCCTGCGATGTGGATTCTACCATCCAGGGAGGGAGGGGGGGTTCTATTACTCCCCATATCACAGAGTGGTGCCTCACCCCCCCGAAATGTGGATCATAACAGCCAGAGGGGGAGAGGGGGGCGCGAATACTCCCCATATCGCAAGAAGTGCCTTACCCCCCCCCATGTGGAATGTCGATTAATAGCATTCCCTTTCCTCCTGGATATTAGGAACAATTTTACAGGGTGTGTGTACACAGAGAGCGATATTGAAACTAATATCTTCCTCTCCACCTTCGAATATTAGGAAAAATATTACACAATGGGTGTACACACTTTGCGAGACTCAGGGTTTTATCATCCTATGTTTCCCCAAATATTCGGAGAAATAACACAGGCTGGGGGTACACCCACTAGTATATTGGAAGGAACATCACACTCTACCTTCGGGAAATTAGGAGCAATATCACAGAAGGGGTGTACAGCCCCTACTATATTGGGAGTATATAGTATACTATATATCATCCTCTCTGTCCCCGGATATTAGAAACAATATCACTAGGGAGTGTACACCTCCTGCGATATTGAGACTAATCTCATGCTCTCGCCCACTGGATATTAGGAACAATATCACAGGGGTGGTGTACATCCCCTGAGAAATTGGGAGGAAGATCATCCCCTCCACCTTTGGATATTAGGACAATATCAAAGGGGAGGTCTACACTCTCTGCGATATTGGAAGTAATATCATCCTCTCCTACCCAAGATATTAGGAAGAAGATGGTGGAAGGGATGTACTCCCACTGCCATATTTTGAGTAATGTCATCCTCTACCCCCTGGTTATTAGGAATAACATCATAAAGGGGTGTAATATTGGGAGTAATATCATCCCCTCCCCACCGGGTTTCAGGAAGAATAATATCAATTATTAACATTAATAAATATAATAAAATTAATAGTAATCTTTGATATTAATAATTCTAATCCTGATAGTAAAATTAATATTGCTTATAAATATTAGCGATTACTGTTAATAATTAATAGCAATATCATAATAAATTAATGATATCAGTAATCAATGTTAATTAAATCAATAACAAAATAATATGGTAATAAAATGATTATTACTATTAAGATTAATAATTAATATTTTTGATGAATAATAATAATTAAAGTCATGCAGAATCATATAATTAAAATAATTATTTATTAATAATTAACACTAGTAATTAGTATTAACATTGATATTATTAAAATTGATAATTGATGGTTAATAATAATCACATTATTCCTAATACTTCAGGGGGTGTACACCTACCTGGGATATTGTTCCTAATATTCAGGGACGGAGAACATGATATTGGTTTTAACATCGCAGTAGGTGTACACTCACCCTGTGATACTGATCCTAATATCCAGGGAGTAAACTGTGACATGACTCCCAACATAGCAGTGAATGTACACCCACCTGGTGATATTGCTCCTAATAGTCATGGAATAAGAGTATGATTATTACTCCCAATATTGCTGGGAGTGTTCACCTCTTCTGAGATATTGTTTCTAGTATCTGGAGGGGGAGAGGATGATAATAATTCCAGTATTGCAGGCTGTGTTCACCCACCCTGTGATATTGTTATTCATATCCTGGAAGGGAGAGGATGATATTACACCTCATATAGCAGGAGGTGTACACCCACCTTGGGATATTGTTCCTAATATGCATGGAGGAGAGAGGCTGATATTACTCCCGATATCGCAGGGGGTGTACATCCACCCTGTGATATTGTTCTTAATAGTCAAAGGCTGAGAGGGTGATATAACTCCCAATATCACAGAAAGTGTACACCCCCATGTGATATTGTTCCTGATATCCAGAAATGGAGAAGATGATATTACTCCTCATATCACAGGAGGTGTACACCCACTCTGCGATGTGGATCGTAATAGCCGGGGGGGGAGGGGGTGCTATTACTCCCCGCATCACAGGGGGTGCCTCACCACCCTGCGATGTGGATCGTAATAGCCATTTCCCGTGAATGATCAGTCTCGTTATAGGAATACGGGGTGATACAGAAATCAGAGGTATCCCAGTCGCACTACATTTGCATGCGATGTTCGAGACTCACTACCCGATCTCCAAGCCAAATAACAGACTGTCTTAAATCATTAATTTGAGTAGCCAATTTTTGATCAATGCCTTGTTGAGAATTCCACATTTGGGTGGAATTGACTTGCCAATTATTAACAAAATGAGCTGTTCGAACAGACTGACGTAACACCATTCCAGCAGTGGTGGCCAGTGCAGTGACTGTAATTAGGCCCCTGATCACAGCGATTAAAGTGAAAAGAAATCTCTTAGATCTTTTTAGAATTCGCTGTAACACTTCATTAATTAAATGTATCAAGGGAGACGATTCCCAAGGTCTGGGCAAAGTTACTGGAATCCAGATTCCTTCTCGAGCTCGAACTAATATTACACTTTTTCTGGAGTCAAAATGGAAGTTAATGCAAGTGTATAAATGACAATTAATGCATTTGACAGTTTGATTGTTCATCCAAATTTTGATATTTCCCACTAGCAGCATGTAAGGAGGCTTAACACAACTCTGTATGGAAACAGTCAGGTTGGAGATAAGTGAAGCAGAATATCTGGATCTACGTTGATACTGAGAGACTGGAGCAGTAGTGGGGACAACAGACAGAATAGTTTCCCCTTCCCATTCTCACAGTCCAGACATGGCAATAGCCAATTTCCAAAGTTCTGGGTGTTCCGGGCTCAGAATGGACAGTATCATATGAGGCCTGGGGTGGGGTGGGGGGAGTAATAGCTTTATCTTCCCATTTTAAGGGAAAGAATCAGCTGAACCTCCTATGCAAAGTAGAATGACGATTCTCCTTCTCCCCATAAGAAATAAAATAAGTGGCCTCCAGGCATTCCCTTCCGCCAGAGGAGCAATTGTTTTTTAAACAGCCCTTTGGTGCCCAGTCTAGTACTAAACCGTATGAGTCATTTTTTAATATTACTGCATGTGAGTTAACACAGTCTTCCCAAATTAAAGTTTTAGATGGGCCCTCAAAATTTTAGGGCATGGTTTTCCTGCAGGTTTATATTTAAAGTATGGGGTATCTCCCATTACTCCCTCTTTCATTTGATTTAAAGGAGAAAGGGAGAGGCCAGAGACCAAATGTCCTGGTTCCTCTGTAGCTGATTTATCTGGAAGATAAGCAGCCCAGACTTGAGTTTCTAAATGAATACAACCAGGTACATGTCCATGGCACAGAGGCGGGTATTTGTAACCCATGGTAACATTAAATGCAGTGCCTTCTTCTCCTGTGAGCAGGGCAACGGTCATCTGTAGCTCCAGGCATCCATACACTATATTTAGTGTAGATTTCAACAGGGGCATCCATCCAGGTGATAGGTCGAATAAGTGGAGGAAAAGGCACATAAGCCCAATAAGAATAATTATGTGTAGCAGGTAAATCAGTGTGAGAGGAAACTGATGAGGCAGAAAGTATAAGGAAGAGAATCATCAAATAAACCCATTATAAGCGAGATTGGGTGCTGAAGGAGGAAGAGAAAAACAGAGGGATGTTATTTTTAGGCTAATAGAAATGGTGAGATTTTAGGGTTGCAAAGAGAAAAGAAAGGTAATTAGAAGTGGGATTAGTTAGATGAGTCTCCATTGCCACCAGAGAGGATTGAATTAGACCCATTGTGATTTGGTGTGCCAGCTTCTAAGGAGTTGGCACAGATCTCACCACGTCTGAGGGCAGTCTCTGACACAGACGTCTTTTCTCTGTGGTTTTTGTTTGATGATCTCCTGGTGAAACACAAGCATATCCTCTTTCCCATGTTAAGTAGAATTAGAGACAATATTTAAAGGTTTGGGGAAATCCTGTAAGGCAGTAATCACACCAATTAACTCTGCCTTTTGAGCAGAAGTATAAGAAGTAGAAATAAGCTTGTCTGTAGGACCTACATAGCCAGCATTGCCATTACTGGAGCCATCAGTGAACACTGTGACAGCCTCAGGAATGGGCTGATCATTGGTTAGTCGAGGGACCACTCAAGATGTCATTTTTATAAAATCAAACAATTTGTTTTTTGGGTAATGATTCTCAATAACGCCAACAAAATCAGCCAAGTGAATTTGCCACAGTACTGAATGCTGAAAGGCAGCCTGAACTTCAAGCCGATTTAAAGGAACTATAATTAAATTCAGATCAAATCCAGAAAACTGAAGTATTCTACACCGAGCCTGGCCAATTATTACGGCAATTTGGTCCAGATAGACAGACAAAGTTTTTGACACAGAATGAGGCAGAAAACATCATTCTCCTAAATCATTATGTTGAACTACTAGTCCAGTAGGGGAGTGTAATGAAGCGAAAACCAGAAGCTGAAAAGGCTGAAACGGCTGTACTCTAGATAACTGGGCGGTCTGGATTCTTTCCTCTATGAATTCCAGTTCTAGTAAAGCCTCAGAGGTCAAAGTCCTGGCACTGCAGAGATCAGAATCTCCCTGCAGAGTAGAAAACCAGTTAGACAATGCATAGGTTGGAATACCTAAAGTAGGTCTTAAATAATTAATGTTACCCAAAAGTTTTTGGAAGTCATTTAAAGTTTTTAAGGAATTTCTCCTAATTTGAACTTTTTGAGGTTGGATGCATTGTTTATCGACCATCATTCCTAAATATTGAACAGGAGTGGTCTGTTGAATTTTATCCTGGGCAATGTGTAATCCAGTCTCTGTAACATGGCGGCTGAAAATTTGATAACAGTCAATTAATTATCAGTGGGGGCAGCAATTAAAATATCATCAATATAATGAAGAATATAGGCCTAGGGAAATCGGGCTTGAACTGGTGAAAGCACTTGTCCAACATAAAGCTGGCAGATTGTGGGCTCTTTATGTAAAGCAATATGAAAAAAACAATCTTTAAGATCAGTAACTATGAGAAGCCAATGTTTAGGTATTAAAGCAGGGGCAGGCATGCCAGGTTGGACGGCCCCTATAGGTTTAATTACAGTGTTAATGGCCCTTAAATCGGTTACCATCCGCCACTTGCCTGATTTCTTTTTTACTAGAAATACAGGAGAATTCCAGAGGGAAAGAGAGGGTTCCACATTTTCAAGTTGTAACTGTTCAGAAACCAATTGAATTAATGCCTCCAGTTTTTCTTTAGAAAGCAGCCGCTGCTGAACGCAGACAGGTGTGTCAGATTTCTATTGTAAAGGGATAGGATCGGGGGCGTGGCAGCGGCCACCACTAAAAGAGTCCTGTTTTTTTTTTTTTTTTTACAGTAACTGGGAGGGGTTTAGTAATCCCTTCATGCTTTGGACCAAGACCGAGTCCAGGAATAAACTCCATGTTTTCCATCATATGCTGACTGGAGTACTATAAGAGTTATGTGGAATATTGATTTCAGCCTCAGTATCTACTAGGCCCTCAAAACTTACTCCCTTGAATGTATATGGTGCAGGTGGGCCATTGCTTAGAAATTACATTAATCCAATAAACAGCCTTTTAACCACAGGAGCCCATCCCAGGGCCTCGTATCTTATCTCCTTTGTTTAAAAGGATATTAGGTAGTAAAAGCAATTGAGCTTGTTTAACAGTAATAAAAGAAACAGGAGCTTGGCCTAGGGTGCATAATTTATCCCAAGCTCTCTTACACACGTTTGTTACTTGTTCTGTGGTAAGAATATCAAAGTTCAATTGGGCATGAGTATCAGAGAAACTATCAGAACCTGTGAGCTGAGCTTGAGTGACTAGAATGCCATCAGTTGGATTTAGTTGAGCCTGCAAACAGGCCTCTTCTGACCACGAAGTACAAAACTGTAAATGCTGAAATGGGGTCAGAACAGCTTCTGCCAAAAGGTCCCAGTCTAAAGGAAGTAAAGTGACCTCTGTACAAAGAGTTTGTAATACCATTTTAACATAAGGAGAAGTAGGACCATACTGAGTACAAGCATCCATAAATTGTTTTAGAAAAATAAGATTGAGCGGCGCATATCAACGCAGACCAATTGAGGAACCAAAAGGACAGGAGGGTGAGGGGCTGAAATGGATGGGGGAAGGCCTGTAGAATTACAGGTAAATTGTAGTTTGGTCCTGGAGCCAGTAGGTGACACCTAGAGGCAAATGCTGCAAAGGTTTGAAGAGGGAAGAATTAGCATATCTATAGTCCTGGGCTACGTGAGTCGGGGCTGCAGGAGCTTCAAGTACCCGCCCTTCGTGAAAAGAAATAAGATTATAAGGGGGTAACGTTAAGCCAAAGTCGAGAGTCTGATCAGATAAGGAAAGGCCATGTGTGAGAGGAAGGGTGAGGAGGTATTGGGACGGCACGCACCAAGGCCCCATCATCCCAAATAGTGACAGGAACATAGTTCCCTGTGGAGACCAGGTCCTGGAATGCTGCAACAAGATCCCATACTTTTACATATACGGTTCCTTTTTTAGGAAACCAAGGACAGTATTTTCCACCACCCTGAATAGAGTGACCATATTTTTCATGGGCACCCAAATCATTCCTTGTTTTAACCGGATCTAATATAGAAGAGATAGGTATAATTTTTATACTCCGTGTGTCCCATAGTTAACCCGGACCATACACAGACTACTCACCAGTCGTCAGGGAGTCGAACACTCGTATCTGTGAACCAAGCGGATGTCGTTTCACCGCACCTGCCAAAGGGAATGAGGTTTCCACATGCACTTAGGAAAAAAGAAAGACCAGGTTGGCGTGCCAGATATCGGGAGAACCCGCTCGCCATGTTTAACATGGGTCCTTTTCTATTTCCCAAGTGTCTCGACTGGGGCGAGAAATAAAGGGAAAGAGCACAAGAGAGAGAGAAATTTAAAGCTGGGTGTCCGAGGGAGACATCACTTGTTGGCAGGATCTGTGATGTTCCCCCAGCCGTAAAACCAGCAAGTTTTTATTAGCGATTTTCAAAAGGGGAGGGAGTTCATGAATAGGGAGTGGGTCACAGAGATCACATACTTCACAAGGTAATAAAATATCACAAAGCAAATGGAGGCAGGGCGAGATCACAGGACCACCGGATGAGGAAAAATTAAAATTGCTAATGAAGTTTTGGGCACGCATTGTCATTGATAACATCTTATCAGGAAACAGGGTTTGAGAGCAGATAACCTGTCTGACCAAAATTTATTAGGTAGGAATTTTTGTCCACCTGATAAGCCTGGGAGCACTATAGGAGACCGGGGCTTATTTCATCCCTTGGGCTTCAACCATAAAAGACGGGACGCCTTAGAAAGGGGCCGTCTATAAGCCTACCTTCAGGGCGCATTCTCTTTCTCAGGGATGGTCCTTGCCGAGAAAAAGAATTCAGAGATATTTCTCCTATTTGCTTATGAAGGAGGAGGAATATAGCTCTGTTCCCTCCGGCTCACCGGTGGCCAGTTCAAAGTTACCTCTCCTGTCCCCTGAACATCGCTGTTATGCTGTTCTTTTTTTAAGATGCCCAGATTTCATATTGTTCAAACACACATGCTCTACAATTTGTGCAGTTGATACAATCACAGGGTCCTGAGGCGACATTCATCCTCCTCAGCTTACAAAGATGACGGGATTAAGAGATTAAAGTAAAGACAGTCATAGGAAATCACAAGGATATTCACTGGGAAGTGATAAGTGTCCATGAAATCTTCACAATTTATGTTCAGAGATTAAAGGAAAGACAGGCTTAAGAAATTATAAAAGTATTAATTTGGGGAACTAACAAATGTCCATGAAATCTTCGCAATTTATGTTCTTCTGTCACGGCTTCAGCCAGTCCCTCCGTTCGGGGTCCCTGACTTCCCGCAACAGATATTTAAACTAATATCCTCCTCTCCACCTTCGCATATTAAGAAAAATATTACACAATGGGTGTACACACTTTGCGAGATTCGGAGTTTTATCATCCTATGTTTCCCCGAATATTCGGAGAAATAACACAGGCTGGGGGTACACCCACTGGTATATTGGAAGGAACATCACACTCTACCTTTGGGAAATTAGGAGCAATATCACAGAAGAGGTGTACACCCCCTACTATATTGGGAGTGATATCATCCTCTCGGTCCCTGGATATTAGGAACAATATCACTAGGGAGTGTACACCTCCTGCGATATTGAGACTAATAATCTCATGCTCTCGCCCACTGGATATTAGGAACAATATCACAGGGGTGGTGTACACCCCCTGCGAAATTGGGAGAAAGATCATCCTCTCCACCTTTGGATATTAGGACAATATCACAGGGGAGGTCTACGCCCTCTGCGATATTGGGAGTAATATCATACTCTCCTACCCAGGATATTAGGAAGAAGATGGGGGAAGGGATGTACTCCCACTGCCATGTTTTGAGTAATGTCATCTTCTACCCCCTGGCTATTAGGAATAACATCATAGAGGAGTGTACACTTTCTGCGATATTGGGAGTAATATCATCCCCCCTCACCGGGTTTCAGGAAGAATACTATCAATTATTAATGTTAATAAATATAAAAAATTAATAGTAAGCTTTGATATTAATAATTCTAATAGTGATAGTAAAATTAATATTGCTTATAAATATTAGTGATTACTGTTAATTAATAGCAATATAGTTATTAATAATTAATGATATCAGTAATTAATGTTAATTAAATCAATAACTAAATAATATGATAATAAAATGATTACTATTAAGATTAATAATTAATTTTTTTT